>NC_048600.1:46958137-47198989 GCF_003668045.3 Cricetulus griseus | reverse complement strand
GATACAGGACATGTTTACATGTTTAGTACATATTTGCTGAATAAATGATGGATTTCTGAGATTTCCTTTTGCCCTATCAGGCAGGATCCTTGGGAAAGGAAATGAAGTCCCAATCAAATTTGCCAGTGAGGGAGCATGAGCCCAGTTCCCACTAGTGTGGGGTAGTTGATGGCTTTGGGGACAAAGTACCAGGAGCAATACTGCTTCCCAGGAGCTCAGTGACATTGAGCAAGTTCCCTCCATCTGAGCCTCAGATCTCCCCAGGAGAGTGGGGTACCAGTGCCTGCCATGGTTACCATGACAAAGCTAAATATGTGTGTCAGAGGGCCCAGCCTGGGCTGGAAATGGCCTTTTGGCATCACTCTTTCTAGAGCTTTGCCTCCTGTGCTTTGGTCCAGGTCACACCTCCTTGTCCCCGGTGCTACCCCAACAAGCCGTGGTGCAGCTTGCCACCTAGCACACAGTAATCCTGTGCTAAGCTACACCTCTAATTCAGGTGCCTGCAGGGACCAAGCTTCTTCCCAAAACAGACTAAGTGGAATTTTAAGTGGTAGCTCCCTTTCAATTTTTTTCCATTTGAATTTTAAAAATATCATTATTCATTTTGAAATAATTTTGTACTTAGCCCCAAATTGTAAAAATAGCACAGAGTTCTCATGTGCCCTTTATCCAAGTGTCCCCAAAGGTCAACATCTTGCATCATGTCCTAGTTGGATCTATAATGTCCCCAGAGGCCCTTTGCTTGAAGGCTTGTTCCATAGGACAGCAGTGTAGAGCAGATTGGATTGTGGACTCTAGTATCATCTGTGGACTCACCCAGTAGTGGGTTCATAGCTTAAAGAACTGTTGGGATGAAATGGGCTGAGATGCAAGTCACTGGGGTGAGTTCTGAAAGGGAATCTTGTCCCTGATCCCTTGTGTTCTTTGTATCTATCTGTCCATTGATCCATCCATCCATCCATCCATCCATCATCCATCCATCCATCCATCCGATGACCATGAAGCAAGAATCTTCCTCTGCCACCTGCCTACAACAGTGAGACACATGTTCTACTGTACCCTAGGGCCTAAGCGGCAGAACCAGACAGACAGACTGAGACCTCTGGAGCCAAGACAAATTTTTCTTCCCTGAAGTTGATTTTCTCTGATACTTTGTCACAGCCGTGGAAAGCTGTCAGACATAATCATAATGCCACCATCAAAGCAAGGTCAATAATGTTATATGGTGCCACCAGCAACACTGCAGAACTTACTCAGTCAACTTTTTTCCCTTCTCTGATGTTGAGGCTTTGATTAGTCTCCCTCCATCAATCTCCCTTCACTGCCCTTCTCTCCCAGAGTGGACTCTGATGCCCATCCTCCACCATTTCTTGCTTATGTTAAGCAGCTGATAGCTAACTACAGACTCCTGGTTTTGAAACCGTAGTTTTCGTATTTCCAAACCATGAGGCTTTTTTTGCCCATGGTGACATGGCCAGAGATTGGCTAGGTTGTAGCTCCCACAGGGCACTACTACCGTTTCTGCCTTCAGCTGAAAGGGACCTGTCAGATCTGTGCACCTCCTTGTTTTTCATCCAGGGAAACTGAGGCCCAGCAAAGGACAGGGATTTCCAAGACCATCTCCTTGCCTGCAGCTTGTTTGTCTGGTCATCTCAGGAGTCCCACATGGCTTCCACCCTGCTCAGGTGACCTTTTAAAGATAGGCTACCCATGTCCTTCAGCGCTTCCACCCACAGTCATGTGCTAGGCTCATGGGCCCTGTCTGTTTATAAATGCCTCTTTGTGTTCCATTGTGTTAGACAACATTTGAGAATTCGGGCATTTCCTTGTGCAGTTCCAAATTCAGGGTCCTTGAAGACTCAGAACATCTGACCACCCTAAGCCCACACCTCCACCTGGTACCCCCATGAGTGCTCCCTGACTCACACTTTATAAACACGTGAGCTGGGAATGAAGCTCTGTGGGTTGTTTGTGCAGTGCTCAACACTGAGAGAGAAGACAAGCCCAGGGAATGATCCAAAGTAAAACCCTTATAAGTGTGTGCCGAATTCACACCATCGCAGGTTGAAAGACTGTATTGGCCCCATGTGAGTCAAAACCACCTACATTCCACTGGGTTTTTTTCCTCCCCATTCTGCTGCCTCCCAGTGAGTCCTCTGACAGCCCCACAACAACAGCACCCCACCTGGGAGGCCTTGGCCATGGCCTGGCACTGGGAACGCCTCACTCCCACTCCACTGCTCCCCAAAATAAAACACAGCGTCCCGGTAACCATGTTTGTGGCCTGTTCTTAGTCTCTGCATCTTCATGCCCTGTGACAGTCTTCTCCTCTGTGCAGACATCACCTCTATAGAAGCCTCACTGGGACCTAAGGACCCTTCTTCATACCCTGGTGTCTCTAGCTGACCAACCTGAACACTATGATAGTAATTCTCAACCTTCTTAATGCCGTGACCCTTTAATGCAGTTCCTCATGTTGTGGTGACCCCTGATCATAAAATTACTTCATTGCTACTTCATAATTGTGATTTTGCTATTGTTATGAATTGTAATGTAAATATCTGATATGCAGCCCCCAGGTTGAGAACTGCTGTTCCATGAATTTTCCTGCCCAATCTTCTTTGTCTCTGAGGGCAAGCTGTATGTTTATAGGCCAGACCGATTAAGAGTGAGGGCTAATTAGAGGACCAGCAAACTCTAAGCACTTGCAGAATGCCAGGCATGGTTCTAGGAACTTTATATGCCTCCAGTCATTGGCCTTCCTGCATCTACGAAGTAGGTAAGGTCCAGAGAAGTTAAGTGTCGTGCCCAAGATAATATACAGTGCTGGGGTGATGGTTGGGCAGAGGTTTGAACCTCTCATTGACCTCTCCTGGTTAAAGATGTGTCACTAAGAAGTGATGTGGTTGAGTTGTGTAGACCTCCCAGCCTCTTGGTCACACCCCAGCCCTGACAGCTGAGCACAGAGCAGACAGATGAGAAAGTGGCAGCCTTTAGCCTGGCATCCCATAGTTTTTCTCCCTTGAGGCCTTAGCAGATAGGTGGCTCGTGTATAATTAGCAGAGTTGGGTACCAGCCTTGACTCAGACAAAGCTTTAACAGGTGTGTTTGGTTTCCCAATCACCAAAGAGGAAAGGGGCTGTCTGCCCCAGCCTCTCCCTGAGGTCGAGCTCCACTTTCTAGCTTGAGGGCCGATGAATGAGAGCTCTGTTAAGAGGAGACTGGCTTCCTGCTGCTTGTGATCCTGGGAAAGAGAGGAAGCCTTGATGCAGTGGGGAGGAACTTGGTCCTGCCTCAACTCCATATGCCAGGTTTAGTTGACTTCCCCATGGGAGGCCTTACCCTCTCTGAGGAGAGGATGGAGGGGGGGAGTAGGAGGAAGGGGGAACTGTGGTTGGTGTGTAAAATGAATAAAAAAAAGAAAAGGAAAAAAAAAGGAAGCTAAGTGCATGGAAGCCCCCCCCCCAGAAGGGTTTTCTTATACTCCCCAGTCGCTTTGTAGGATTTAGCAGGAGCAGCCAGCCCTGCTTTTGTAAATGAGGAAACTGAGACCCTGAGAAGTAAAGTTACAAGGCAAGAAAGAACATTTACCACAGTTTAAGCCAGAGAATTCTGATTCCAGAGTCCTAACCGTTAATTGACCAAGGGCAAGACAGTGAGAATTAAGTCTGTGCCCATTTGATATTAGGGTTCCACATCTCCCTGTCATATCCCAGGATTTCCCTGGCCCTGGTGATGTGCTCAGGAAAGAAAAGGTAGGGAGGGCAGCCAGTGGTGGGGGGCCATCCTTACCTCCAGCTGACCCTGGGAAGACAGGCACAGTGGACCAGAAAGGGGAGGTGGAGGCAGGAAAAGGAGGAAGGAATGAAGAGGTGGTACAGAGCAAGAAAGCAGTGTCTGGTATAACTCAGGGACACAGAGCCTCCCTATGGTCCCCTAGACCCAGATGTCTGGTTCAGTAGACAGTCACTGGGCCTGTGCTTACTGCCTGCCAGACCATGCTTGGCGACAAGACCCAACAAAGCCCTTTGTCCCCAGGAATAAGTTAAATTCGCACAGAGGCAAGACCCACCAAGAAATGTGGACAGGTATAAACACATGAGGGGGCCAGGTGTTGGTGACACACACCTTTAATCCCAGCACTGGGGAGGCAGAGGCAGGTGGATCTCTGTAAGTTTGAGGCCAGCTTGGTCTACAGAGCGAGTTCCAGGACAGCCTCCAGAGAAGCCCTGTCTTGAAACAAACAAACAAACAACACCCCAAAACAACCCCCCCCAAGAAACCACACATGAGGGGGTAAAATCATGTATAATGAGCTTAGGCCGTGTCGTGGATAGATGACGTGTGATGGGATACACTAATGGGATGCGGAGGTGTGCTGGCTAGATTTATGTCAGCTTGATACAAGCTAGAGTCATTGGAGAGGAGGAAACCTCAATTGAGAAAATGCCTCCATAAGATTGGGCCACAGGCAAGCCTGTAGGGCATTTTCTTAATTAGTGGTTTTGGGGGCAGGCCCAGCTCATTGTGGGTGGTGCCATCCCTAGGCTGCTGATCCTGCATTCTATAAGAAAACAGGCTGAGACTGGAGAGATGGCTCAGAGGTTAAGAGCATCGACTGCTCTTCCAGAGGTCCTGAGTTCAATTCCCAGCAACCACATGGTGGCTCACAACCATCCATTATGAGATCTGGTGCCCTCTTCTGGTGTGCAGATATACATGGAAGCAGAATGTTGAATACATAATAAATAAATAAAATCTTAAAAAAAAAAACAGGCTGAACAAGCAATGAGGAGCAAGTCAGTAAGGGGCACCCTTCCATGGCTTCTGCATCAGCCCCTGCCTCCAGGTTCCTGTCCTGTTTGAGTTCCTGTCCTGACTTCCTTTGATGGCAAACAGGAATATGGAAGTGTGAGCTGAATAAACCCTTTCCTCCCTGACTGGCTTTTTGGTCTCATGGTGTTTTGTCAGAGCAGCAGAACCCTAACTAAGACAGTCGGACTCTCGTAAGGCCTCTCAGAGCATGTTGGAAGGGACTCTTGATAAGAGCTGTGGTTGTTGACCCAGGTGGCATGTCACCAGCACCCCCAGCCTCTGCCTCTAGGCCTGTACTCTACACATGTCTGATTCCTTTGTTTCTTCTCCACAGGTTTGACATCTACAGGAAGGTACCCAAGGACCTCACGCAGCCGACATACACTGGTGCCATTAGTGAGTAACTGCCCTTCCCACCGTTACCTACTTCTCAGATAGCCATACTTCTCCTCTGTGCAGAACTCTGAACAAGGAGGAAAGAAAGAAGGAAAGTCACATGGGAGAGAAGACGTGCCCAACATTCCACAGGCCTGCCCTTCACCTCTTTCCACACAGCATTTCTATCTTTGCTGTATAACCTGGCAAGGTAGAACCATCAGTTGTGTATAGAAAGATGCAGAAAAATATCAATGCAGTCAGGGTCCCTGATCTCAAAATCTTAAGTTTTTTTTTTTTTTTTCCTTGTTACAATGCTAGGGATTGATGTTCTACCACTAAACTATGTCTCCTAAATCTAAAACTATATGCCTTAATCCAGAACTCTGAGCCCTGACATGTACCATGTACTGTGAGTGAACCCCCCACCCCCGTGTGATGGGTAGCACTGATGTGATACTACCTCTAGGCTGTATGGATAAGTATACTTGAAACATGAATTGCCTATTCAGACTCGAACCCCATTCTCAAAATACCAGCTATCCTAAAATCTAAATACAGGGCCAGTGAGACGGCTCAGCGGGTAAGAGCATGTGCTGTGTGAGCCCGATGGCCTGAGTTAGAGCCCCAGGACCCATGGTGGAAGGAGAGGGAGACACACACCATCATCACCATCACCACCATCATCAAACAATAGTAGTAAATTACATAAAATTTTAAAAAATAAGAACTGAAGGGGAAAAAATCCAAGCGAGCAGACCAGAGATGGAAGGAAAACTTGCTTTTGTCTTCCTGCCTTTGGAATTATTTGAATTGTTAGTAGTTTTAGTCACTAAAAAAATTCACAGACTCACTGACTTGGTTCAATCAGAGGAACCAGGAGTCTCAGACACGTAGCCATTTGCAGCACCAGGTGGGGAAGGCATAGTCTAAGCCTAGCAATTGTGTCAGCAGGACAAGAGAACCCAAGGACCAAAGCTGGAGCAAAAGGCAAACCGTGGCTGTAGGTTTGGAATCTGAAAAACTAAAGGATAGGCCTTTGAGCCTGTTGTAAAGGAATTGGAGAGGGAAGACCAACTCGCTAAAGAATCCTGGGAACCCCTGCGAATACTCCTCCTCAAGTGTGGGTTGGATACAGCAACTTGCTGCCAAAGAAAAAAGAATAGAAATAAAACATTAACTTTGCCGCAGGGGAACCTGGAGATGACAGCTCAGCCGCTGAGGGAGGTTGGCATCACCGTGATTGGTCACGTGGATGCATGAATGCCTGAGTGACGTTCAGAGTCACCTTGCCACTGAGGGATCTAACCCCTTAAGCTACAGCCTGCTGAATGTGACAAAGCATCCCTGTCCCAGACTGGAGGTTTTCTGCCAGATACCAAAGCAGGATGCTACCGGAAGGGCAAAACCTTGAAAAGCTGAGGGAAGAGGGAAGGGCCACCACAGATTGTAGAAGGACTTAGGAGGAGTAAATGCATAGTAGGGTGCAGGATCTGTTCCTGGAACAGAAACAGCCTTCCTGGGAAAGCCAGTGAAACCTGAGTAAAGGCTCTGGCGGAGCTAGGAGCATGACAACAGCACAAATTCCTCCATGCTGAGAAAATGTGACAAATGCTATGGTTTTGTCAGGCATGAACAGGGGCATCCACGAGAAGCTGTGTGGGCACAGTCCTGGCTTTGAATCCATTACTGTTCCACAACAGAAAAGATCCCCCAAAATAGCACTCAGAACAAACCAAAGTCACCATTGAGTAAGTGGGAACACTTCGGCTTCATGTCTCCAGTCCTCAGAAAGGGGAAGTGACTCATCAAAAATGCCACTGTTTACAGAAGGGACAGTCAGGATTAGGTCTTGAGTGGCCCCCACATGCTTGGTATCGGACAGAGAATCTCACAACTGCCCCAGCCTTGCGATGTGAACAGAGGCCAGGTGATCAGCCTGGAGTCCACTCTCAGGTAGATTGGTGACCTTGGAGGTCCCCACAACTCCAGCTAGCTCTTTTAGCCCTCCCTCTGGCTGGGTTTCTTAAAGCAGCATGTACCTTCTTCCTTTGTGGAGAAGAGAACCCTGCCTGGGAGCTCGCAGGCCTTCCTGTCAGGAAGAGTTAGCTGGCTTCATCCTCCTATGTAGCCTCTGTGTGTCCGTGGACAAGTGGGTGGGGCACATGAGCCCTCACTCAGTTCGTAAGTGACTCCTGGTAGCCTACAGCTAACACATGAATATGTGACCCAAGAAGCCAGGAATCTCGGTGCTTCCTTCCCCCCATAGGAAAAAGACTTGCTTAGACTATGAGAAATGAGACTCCTATCCTCTCCCTGCCACCACATAGCAGCTCAGCCTCCCTGCAGGTTTCTCCAGTCTTGGCTTATCCAACCTGTTGAGCAATTGGGTATGTGCCCTGCACCACTGTCCTGCACACGAGGGCCAACTGTGCCACCTCCCCACCCTGTGTCTCTGTTGCTGAGCACAGGATACATCTTTCCCACCTCCATCGACAGCTCTGCCTTCTATCCAGCCATCTCCTGTGTCACTGCCTGGCTGGCCTGTGGCACAGAGGGTAGCCAGCCTGATTGTAGCCTATCGTCATATGGATATCCTTGCCAAGTCTTCAACTCTTCTGCAGCCATTGCTATGAGGTAGCTCTCCAGGGTGAAGGAGCACTGAGTCAAGGGGATGTACACTTCCAACTGTTTAGAAAGTTCTGCCTGGCAGCCCTTGGGAACGTGGTATGATGAGCATTTCACCACACGAGGAGGAAGGTCTGAGACATGGGAAGCCAACCCTTAGCTACCATTTAGTGCACAAATATTTATTAAGCTGGACCTAGGGCCAGGCCCTGTGCCAAGCTCTGGGACAGTGCTGATGAATGGGCTTCGGTCCTCGTCCTTGAGGCTCATACAGCCGAGCCAGGCAGGCCAACTCAGGCATGCGCCATTGCATTACGCTGTGGGATGACTGCTATTAATAGCTGAAGGAGACAGCAAAATTCTGGGGCTTGAACGTCAGCCTTTGGATTTTGCCTCCTCCCTTACCCAGCTATGTGACCTTGGACGGACTCCTTGACTTTCTTGCAAACTGTAAGGTCTCAGGTCTTGCCCCCTTCAACTTGGCAGCACCCGGCTTCCTACTAGCAAGCATCTCCTGAGGTTACATTCCAACTGCCCAGGGCCTGAGTCAGTTTTAGAAGTCTGGAGTCAGAGAGCCTCCAAGCCTTGCCCAAACATGGATTGAAAGCCCTCATCCAGCCTTTGAGATCTGAAGGCCTTGGTTGGAACACTTGCTACCTGCTTTCATGTTTCTCACTGTGCCTTTTCTGAGCCTACTGTGTTAGGCACTGAGGCTACAGTGGTACCCAGACTTCTCCTCTGGTTCCCCAGTCTGAGACAGGATTAGGCACACTTATATAGTAGGACAGGGTCCTTGGACTCAGATGCATTGTCCCGTCTACCTGCTGGGTTAGCCAGGCTTTGGGCCAAACCTTGAGTAAGCACACAGGTCTCAGAGAAAGGCTGCCCCAATCTCTTCTTCCATCCACCACAATGTGGGTAGTTGGGACCTTGGGGTGTATCTGCAGGCATGGAGCAGGGAGGGCAGCTAGAAGACCAACATTCATCCTAAAGTCAGCAATGACCTTCAGAAAGCCTCCTTGTGTCATATAGTGCAGTGTCCACTTGGGCTGGTGTGGACAAACTGATGACAAAATGTGGGTCCTGGGTAGCACTGGACAGAAAGGTATAGCTGCAGGATGCTGTGCCTGTTGACAGATTTCTTTCCCAAGAGGCAGTAACCACCATTGAGAGCAGAGAGACCAGGAGCCAGGACCTAGGTCGGTAGCTGAGCCACTCAGGATTTATTCCACAGATGGAAAGGATAGTTGAGGTTAATCTCCATGCCATGAAGCAGGCAAAACAAGGCCACTGTGTGAACTGGGACCTGTTTACAGATTGCTGAGTGTGTGAAGCATGGCAGAAAGAGGGTGTCTTTCATACTGCTATTGATTTAAGTGAACAGGGGCTCAAAGTACGTATATCTGCATTACATATGTCTGCATATATGTATGTGGATATGCACTTTTTGTTTTGCTTATGTGAGACTATCCTGGCTAGCCTGGAACTTGCTGTGTAGTCTAAGCTAGCCTTGAAATTTGGGCAGTCCTTCTCACCTGAGTTCTGCTCCTGAATGCTGGGCTTATAGATGTGGGTCACCAGGCCTGCCAACATATACTTATTTGTGTGTGTGTGTTATGTAACATATATAACATAATTTACTGATATGATGTTTATGTATATTAATATTTTCATGTGCTTGTATGCCCAGTTGGAACTTTTTCTTGTTTATAATATGCACATGTTCTCTATTTTATGCCAAAGTAAAGCCTTTAAATGCCATGCCTATACAGCTTCTTCCAAGTGGGGCAGATGTTCCAGTCCCCATCTCTTTCCCTTCCTTCTTTCCCTTGAAGCCCAAGTTCTCAGAGTCTTTCTAGGTGCCTTGACCATAGAGGATAAGGGGACCCAGTACCTTCTCGCTCAGCCTGGATTTTTATACCAGAGCCCCCATCAGGCTAGTGCCGTGGTGTCTTGATGGAGTGGTTTGTTAATGCATCATCATGGGCATGTAATAAGTGCTCAATAAATGCTGGTCCTTCCTGAAGACAGATAGGAAATTAGGTAAGTAGCAAACAGACAGATGGACATGGACGGAAATGCTTCTCTACTGTTACACACATGCTCGTGGAAGACAGATAGGAAATTAGGTAGGTAGCAAACAGACAGATGGACATGAACAGAAATGCTTCTCTACTGTTACAGGCTCGTGTTCCAACAATCCTGCTGTAATTTCAAAATAATGTAAATAGAAATGGTCAATTCCAGTCTATGGCATACCTCAGCTCAGCCTGGCAGCTTCTTTGGTGTGTTAACTGTCCCTCTGGTGACTGCAGGTTGACAGGTGCCATGACCCCACTGCCACTGGCTAGCCTCAGGCAGGGCTGTACATATCACTAAACTGGGAAGTGAGCCCAAACTGCCACATGGCTTCTGCTGATTCTGCTCTCACCCTGTTATAATGCTGAACAATGCCCAGGTGGCTGACTGAGGGGCAGACCAGTGGTAGGCTGTGCCTCAGTCTTTGGTTCACTGATGTGCAAGAGAACTCTGGTCTCAGACCCAGTGTGGGACAGGGACCATGTATTTCACAGAAGCCAAGAATCTAGATGGTCACACGGTATCTCCCAGATGTTCACTGTGGACAGAGTGCCTTGTAGTACACCAGCACACTGGCCTCTTCCAGGCCAACCTCCACATCAAAGAGATCTTTAGGAGTCTAGCAGAGTCTGTTGCTTTTGTGAAGAGGCCCACCCTGACCACAGAGTCAGGCCAATGGCAACTTTCTGGGGGACTCATACTGAGGCCATGAGTAAAAAGGGGGTCACACTGAGGCCATAAGTTAAAAGGGGACACACTGAAGTCATGAGTAAGAAAGGGCTTTGATGGTCTCTGGGAAGGTACCCTCACCCTGTGTGTACGCTGGGTCCTCTAAGCATCTTTCCGTCCCTGTAGTGGTAGGGGCGTGGAGGACCAGCCTCCTTCCTGAAGCATCCTGCACCCTTAACACTGACTCCATGTTTCCCACAGTCTCCATCTGCTGCTGCCTCTTCATCCTCTTCCTCTTCCTGTCCGAACTCACTGGATTCATCACCACGGAAGTGTAAGTCATTTTTCCCTGGGGCAGCTGGCTTTCTGGGGTCCAGATGAGGAGAGAGGGTGGAGCTTGGAAAAGGGATGAAAGCCTTGCAACTGGCTTGCTTCTATTTCCAAGTATGCGACATCATAAAAGGGCTTTAAATTTGGAGTGAGATTGAGCATCACTTTGTCAGAGTCCTTCGTCTCCCTTTGGGCCCAGGATTTCCAGGTCCACAGACTGAGCAATCACACACACACACACACACACACACACACACGCACGCACGCACGCACGCACGCACGCACGCACGCACGCACGCACACCCTATCATCATCATCATCACTGGCCCCGAGTTTGGCCAGTGGGTTTTCCGTGAGTCCTTTGATGTTGAAGTGGGAAGTGCTCAGAGGCTCGGGTAGTTTCCTAACAGAGGGTGACGTGCCCCTCTCATTTCTCAGGCCCACACTCAGGAGGAGTCAGCATGGGTTTCCTGGCGACTGGCACCAGTCATCCATCTCTGATTCTAGAATTAGCTGTCCCCAACTGCCTGGTAACCCTCCTGCCTTGGCCCTTGGCTGCAAAGCCTCTTTGTCACTGTGCTTACAATTTGTGGACTTGTCATGGGGCTGGGTCCTGGCACCCCCTTCTTCTTCCCAGCCTTGGAATTTTCTTTATCTACTCATGGAATGTCTTGGTTTCCTTTGCTTTCTTCCCAGCCACAAGACAACAGGAAGCTAAAAACAGGCATCGTGGCTTCAGCTGTCTGTTACTATCTTTGCACCCAAATAGCCCCCATTTTATGAGAGAAACTGAGGTTATGAGAGGCAGAGGTACTTGCCCACAGTGGCAAAGTGAGATGGCTTCTGAGCCCTGAGAAGCTTGGCCCCACTTCCCCTTAGCTCACATCTGACGGTAGCTTCCCACCTGCCACTGGTGTAGGAACATCTGCCTCCCTGTCACTTTGACCCTGTTTTTAACCCAGGGAGCTTCTTGGACCTGTGGAGAGAGCACCAGATGAGGCATTAGGAGACACAGAAGCAGGATACTGCTTTGCTGTGTGACCCTGGGAAAGTTACTGAACTTCTCTGAGTCAAATGTGTGAGAGTAGATCAAACTCAAACTTCACTTCCAACTTTGGAAAAGCTTTGCTTTCCATGACAGGAGGCCATGTAGTGGCAAGAGCAGGGGTTTGTTTCCCACAGTCCCTGACAGGTGACTGTGACCATGAGAAGCATCTTCTTTGTATGTATGTGTGTTACTGTGTGTCCCAGGGATTGCTCTTGTCACAAGCTAGAGGTGGGAGCAGGGAGAATATAAAACCCTGAAATACACTGACAGTGTTCTGGGTGGGCATCTGCTGGCCTCTGCAGGCTGTGCTCTCCTCTAGGATGAAAGCCACTCTCCAGGGTGGTATGTTCTAAGTAGCTGATAGCTGTGCACCTGTGACAGCAGCAGGGTGCAGGTGCGCAGGCAGGTGGATTCAGTATTGTGGACAGAAGCAGCAACAAGTGCAAAGGCCCTGAGGCAGGAATGGCTTAGGGTCTGTGAAGAATGGGGAGGCTGGCATGGCGGTGGCAAAGTGAGCAAGCAGGGATGTGGAGGCCAGGGTAGGTTGAGCTCTAGCCCTGTAATTGCTTAGTTAACAGTGCTTCTGCTTTGACTGTGGTCTCCTAAAGCTCTCTCTTGCTGCCGTGCATCCCGTGCCTGCTGGATGCAGACACAAGCAGACTAACTAGTCTGTAGTTGTTCCCCCAGTTATCCTTGAGTTTGTTTCTGGGACCCTCACCACAGAAGCCCAACACCTCAGTCCCTTCTGTGTCATTTATATAAAATCTACACATCATTTGCATAAAAGCTACCCATAATCTTCTTGTGTATGGCTTTTTGTTTTTTCTTTAATGATGTGTTTGTTTTTATTTTACATGTATGAGTGTTTGCATGTATGTCTGTATACTGTGTGCATGCATGGTTTCCCCCAAGGCTAGAAGAGAATATCAGATCTCTTGGAACTGGGTTTACAGAGGGTTGTGGGGCACCATGGGATGCTGGCAACTGAACCTGGGTCCTTTGCTAGAGCAGGCAGTACTCTTTAATGACTGAGCCATCTCTCCAGCCCCTTGCTTTTGTTTTTGTTTTGTTTTCTGAGATGAGGGTCTTATTATGTAGCCCAGGCTGTCCCCCTGAATCCTGAGATCACAGTTGTATGTCACCATGCATAGTCCTCCCACCTACTTTAAACTGTCTTCACGTTACTTGAATATATAATTAAGTATAAATGCTATAAACCATTGCTAAACCAATGGTTTAGTTGTGGGAGGTGCTCTGAGGAAACATTGGTGTGGGGTGGAGCTAGTTAATGAGAAGTGTGGTGGGGATAGGATAGATAGATGTATGGACCTGGTGTTTTATGAAGACTGAACAAGATGACTTGGCTAAAGGGTACTTAACCCAAGGCCTACAAACTTTGCCATCAGTCAGATCCTGTCTCTTGGTGTATTTGTGTACCCTGTAACACTTGAGGAAGCTTTAGTCAGCTCAGCCCAGTGAGGGCGTGCCTGTGGCACTGAGGTATGGCCACATACAAGTGACTTGATGTCAGAGCTTGGGCCTGCGAAAGCTGTGTAGCAGGCTGGGCTGCTCAAGCAAGCCCTGACAGTGGACTTTGTCTACTGTTTACCTAGGGCAGGGCTGTCAGGGGCAGAGCACAGTGTGTTCCCTATGCTTTCCCCTCCCCTGCTCAGGGACTTCCTCTTCCTGCCTCCTGGATGCTGTGGTCCCATGAGGGAGGAAAGGGCTGAGAAGTCTTGAACCTGGCCCATTGACTGCTCCCTGCTACCTCCCTCCCTGTCCTTCCTCACCATGGTACCAACTTGTTAGGGGTCCAGGCAGGCCTAAGACTTCACACAGCAGTCTAGAAATGGTTGTGTTGCCCACACTGGGCTCCTTTCTTTAATAGAACCAGCCTGGTCCAGGAAGCATAGGATAGGGGAAGCTGAAGGAGAATTCATCCTGGCCCAGGAAGTGTAGGTTGGGGAGAAACTGAAGGAGAATTCATTCTCTTTTGGGGCAGCCACTCGTCCTGTCTGGTGGCTTTGTGACCGACCACAGTGGGTCAGCGGATTCCTCTGGCCATGAGAATGTATATAACTCAAGGAAATGAGGTCACCGCTGGCTGGGTCAACACTGCAGCCCTGGCCTGTGGTTGTCGGTGGCGTGAGATGCTCATTCTGCCCCGCTGAGTGAGAGGGAGGAGGTTTGATGGGTGATTGGCTTCCGACCTGGGCTTTGGCCAGGCTGTTGACCAGAATGAAAAAAGGTGTCCCCTGGGATATTCAGAGGTTCAGTGTATCCAGGGGCATACCCACCTCTCAGAAAGTGGCTGTGAAGTGTTCTAGCCCTTGACTGCCAAGTTCCTAAAGGCTTTAATAGTTATTCACCTAGTAGGGTTTATGATTAAGAAAAAATGTAGCTGCTCAGACCCTCCACCAGTTGTTTTTAACATACTATACCTTATGGTGCTTTCTAGGTATCGTAAGTGGCCACACTCTAGGCTCATATGCCCAGGTCAGTATCTTACAATGATTGCCTCAAAATTTGTCACAATACCCCTTGAAGTTTCTGGGGGAAACTGAGGCACCAAACAGCTTTTAACCCATAAAGTTAGTAAAAGGGGAGGAGCAGAGTCTAAGCACTGTGGACATCCACAGCCTGGGCACCCCATCCCATCATCTCTGCAGGGCATGTTTTAGAGCCTCGAGTGCATAAAAGCCATGGCTTTTTTGGTCAGAATTACTGATGGTTAGGTCCATATGCCTCAGTGGGCAGAAGCATGCACTTAGGCAGAACTCACAACCCAAGTTGGGTCCACTCAACAGACTTGTCCCCTGACCTCCCAGTGTGTACCCACACACATATCATACACACACACACACAATAGTGATAATAAATTAAAATTAAATTTAAAACCTATTTACTGGAAGACTGGCTCAAGGCTCTCCTGCAGAGTTAAGGTAGCAAGCTGGAAGAGGCCACTCAGGAAGTAGGAGCTTGGAGATTACCTTGAGCTGGGTCCTAACATGTCCCTATACTGAACCAAAATTGGGGAGACTAGGGGCTTAGCCAAAGGAAGAGTGGGGGGGGCTCCCTCCTACCTAGCACCCCTGAACTGAGTCTCGATTGTGGTCAGGACTGGTGGAACTAAGATATCACATTGGAGAGCATCCAGGCCTCGTCCTTAGCAGTGGGAGGCTTGAAGACTCCTGGGCTCAGCGTGACAGATTCGTTGTTGAGAAAGATCACCCCTGAAAAGTGGGTTTGGGGAAAAGAGAACATGAGCGGCAGGCCCTGGTAAGGAGTAGGCAGCTGGCTGTGGAGGGCATCCGTCTGTTAGGCAGTCATTTTCCTTTCACTACAGAAGTCAGGGTTTAAAAGCCAAGGGTCTGAGGCTTACTGGTCAACCTCCCCTCCCACTCTTCACCCTGCCTTTTACAGCGGCCTCCCCACTGCATGGAAGTTTCCATTTGATCAGATTGTTAGGCATGGAGGCCAGCAACCTTGGGCAGGAATCTGAACTATTCAAGTGCTCTTCTAAAAGCAAATAAAATTGTTTTCCATAGATGTCATCAGACTCACGCCTCAGCCTAGAATCTCAAGGCCTTCGGCTGCATTCCACCTACATCCCCCCACCAATACCTCCCAACCCTTTCATCCTCTGTCCCTACAAGGCCAATTCTCACCCACCTCCTCCCATGCATTCAGGACATGCAGTGCTGCGCTGGTTGGTGTCCCCCACCTGGAATGGGCCTTCATCCCTCCACCAGCACACACCCTTCCTCTTCCTGGGACCCCTGCGAACCTACACCCACACTCTCTTGTGCACCCCCAAGTTTGCATTCATTCCTCAGAACTCAAGAGTCCTCATTCTGGTGGGGCGGGGCGGGGTGGCGGTGGGGGGGAGCTCAGTCACTATTGCTTTCTCCAGTGTGAGAGGAGGAGGTAATAGAGGGAGGTTTGTAGAGCTGAAAGCCTTTGGACCTAAGGGCCTCCATGTCCCGTAGGCCCTGAGGCGCTAGGGTGGTCCATCTGAAGATTATCAGAAAAGACAGTGATGCCTGCATCACCAATCCCCCTGGGGGATGTCCTGCTTTCCAGGGACCCCTGTCCTCTCCATAGAGTGTAACACAGTGGAAAATGCAGGACACTGCCTTGGTAGCATCCTTCTCTGCCTCCTACAGTCTGTGTGAACCCAGCCAGTCATTTGCGCTCCTTACTGAAGACACAGTAATCCTGTCCAGCACTAGATTGCTGTGTTACAGGGATGCCACGTGCAAAATCCCACTGTTGTCCCCAGCATGGTGTGGGCATCTCCCAGCTTTATTCCTGGGGCAGAATATACTAGGCAGGGCTATGCCACCTCTTCATGCATAATGCATTTGACCTTCACCACAACACTTTGCAATGGAAACAATTAGTGTCCCTGTTATTTCAGCTCATTAAATGTTGGTATTAACAATAAAGAGAATGGCTGGAGACTGAGCTTCCAGTCTGTAGTAAGAATATGCTCAACATTCCTCTTGTTTTCATTGTCCACCTTAGCAGTCTCATTATTGCTATATCAGAATCATTGAGGGCCGATGGGACCCTAGAGAGTGTGGTTGATGTTCTCATGTCACCTGTGCACCTCCTCCACCCCCGGCTCCAGATGACTTACATTACCCCACAGTGCATGCTGTGCACATAGTAGTAGCACTGTATTTATTTAAGGAACAAGGAAAGAGGTCATGTGTGTCTCATACAAACTCAGTTTCTGCTTCTGAAATTTTTTTTTAAATCTTCAACTGGTTGGACCCAAGGATAGAAACCCTGTAGAAATGGAGGATCAACTGTTATGAAAGACCGAGTTTATTTCTAGGGAAACTGAGGCTGTTGAAGATAGTGCCCATTGTCCAAGGTCAGTCAGCCAGGAGGTCAACCTTGGCAGCTTGGGTACTCCTTGGCATTGCGTTTAGAGCCTGTGGTCAGCCCTGGAGAGAAAATGAGGCATGTGCTTGTTCTAGCTATCTAATCTATCTATCTGTCTGTCCATCTGTCTGTGTATCTATATATTTATTTAGCTATCTATCATCTATCTCCTGGCCTGGGCAGCCTGAAGCTGTAGCCTAACCTTCAGTAGCCCTGAGAGCTGTTGAGAATCCTTGCTCATTTCCTTTCTCCTTCTCTTTCCTTCTCCCACCTCCCCATCTTGGTTTCTTTTTATTGAAGTATGTATGACTTCCAGCAGATGCAAAAGTTGAGGTCAGTGAACTCACCCTCCTAGCCATCATCTTAGTTGAGCCTTGATAGATTTCTGCCATCTAGAAGGCTCCTGTGCACCCCCTCCTACCACCATTCTCGAGACCTCTATTGTCATAGATTAGTTTCCCTATTTTAAACTTCACCTGGGACTTCTCCAGTTATTCTGATAAGGAAACAGGGCTTGATAGGTGAAGCACCTGTCCCAGGTACCTCAGCTTCTAAGTGACAGTGGCAGGGAGGACAGCCCACAGGCCTTCTTATGTACTGAGCTGGTTATGGGGTGTTGGGCAAGTAAGAGTCCCTAAACTGTAGTGTACCCACCAAATGTTTCTTTTCTTTGAGGTGAGCTAATTTGTGGCAGCCTGTCGGCCTTTTAAAACCAGCTCATCCCCAGCCAGTGGAGCCAGTCAGCCTTGGCAACCCTGCACGGGTGGCTGTGGGTGAGGCTGCACCTGGGGTGGCAGGAAGCTAGCTGGCCTGGAACATTTGCCTTGGACACAGAAGGCAGCCTTGCTGACCTCATCAGTAGGCGGTACGGTGACTGAGCCATATACATCTTACAGCCACGAGGAGCAGCCAGCTCTGGCCTTACATAACCACCAGCCCAGATTGCCAAAGGCGATGCATTTGTCCTCCCTTCAGGCACCACAGCCCCTTTGTGCTGTGTGGCCCTTCAGCCCTGGCAGCTGCCTGCTCCAGTTCTTCTGGCTAGGAGACAGGGATCCCTGCCTGGGAGAAGCCTCCCTGGGGCAATGAGCTCACCTGAACCACACCTGGGATTTGCCTAACTCTGCTGAGGTCATCTCTCAGGATTGCCAGGGAATGACCTCACCCCATAATCCCTGAGCAATGCACAAAGGTTTGGGTCTTACCGAGTGGGAAAGGTGGGCGCGTATGGAGGAGTCTCGCAGGAAGGGAAGTTCTCACCCTGGACCGCTGTTCAGTTAACCACACAGCAATATCCTTACTAGACTGATAATCCTTTGAAATTGAGGCTGTGGGAGAAACAGGTGCTGAAGAGTTAGGAAGAAAAATTCTAGCAGAAATGGATCCTCCTCTGATTAAATCTCATATGGCCTGTTCACTCCTTGCCCACTGGTTCTACACAGTACTTGCCAATACGCTGAGCATTGCCTGTATAAGCCTCTGAGTCCCCCTCCCACCTCACATCCCATGCCCTTGACCCTAGAGACTGAGAAGAAGAGGAGGAAACTGGGTAGCTCTGGAAACTTGGAGCTTGGGCATGAGGCAGACCTCAGCTGAGATTCCAGCCCAGTTGTTCTACTGTGTGCGCTTGGGATGAAACACGCCTCCTCTGAGCCCTGGTTTCCTGGTTTTAAAAGGGGAATGAGGACTTCCCACAGGAACAGATAGGATGGCATGAATGTATATATTTGACTCCCTTGATTAGGGGGTGTAAGGATTCAGGCATTATGCTGGCCTGCCCTGTCACCTGGCAGAATACACTCAGGCAGTACCCTGATAAGCCCAGGTGCAAAGGACCCCTTTAAAAGAAAGACCTCCACCCACTTATACTCTCATCCCACTCTCTCTTTTCCTCTCTCTTTCCTGCTGTTCCCCTGGGGCAGACAGGACTTTTCCTGTCTCTCTCTTCTCTTCTGTCTTCTCTCTGTCTTCTCTCTGTCTCTGTGTCTCTTTACCTCTTCTCTCTTTCCTTACCCCTTCCCTTCCCTTTCTAATAAAACTTCTCACTTAAGCTCTGTCTGCCTGGCATGTTTGTTCTTCTGCCTCGGTCACCCTCACCTGCCATGGGATCTACCAAGGTCCCATGCACAAGGTCCCCCTCAAGCTTTATCATAACAGGGAGTACCCCTCTCCACTTTTGCCCATCAAATTGAACTGGGCGTTCAGTGTCTGGCTTTGTCCCTGAGCCACAGTTCTTGTTAATTAAGCACAGGCTGTATCACATTCAATGAAGTCTTTGTAAAAACAAAATTCACTTGCTGGGCCCGATCTGTTCTTTCCCATCAAGATGACTGGTCATTCACAGAGCTCCTTGGGAGTCCTCCTCCAGTACAACCTGTCCCAAGGGATCTAACTATGTGGGTTATTTCAAATATTTGTTTTATGGCCTTTAAAAAAAAAGAATTTTTACCATTTTAAAGTGTGTGTATGTGTGTGTGTGCGTGCACACACGCCCTGCACATGTGTGCATATGGGTATGTGCATGTGAGGGCAGGTGCTTACAGAGGCCAGAAGAGGGTACTAGTTCCCCTTGAGCATTGTGAGCTGCCTAACATGGCTTCTGGGAAACAAACTTGAGTCCCTGGAGTGCTGTTAACCACTGAGCCATCTCTTCAGTCCTATTTTATTTTTAATTGACAAAATGGGGTACAAGATGACATTTTGATAAACTGCCAAATTATCAGTTCATCTAGTTAGTACATCCATCACCTTAAACATTTATGCCTTTTGTGAGAGAACACTTAAAAATCTTTTCTCGCCAGGCAGTGGTGATGCACACCTTTAATCCCAGCGCTAGAGGAGCAGAGGCAGGCAGGTCTCTGAGTTTGGGACCAGCCTTATCTGCAGAGCTTCCAGGACAGTCAGGGCTACACAGAGAAACCCTGCCTCAAAAGGAAAAAAACCAAACAAACAAAAAGCCACAACATGTTGTTGCTGTAGTCACCGTGCCTGTGCCGTAGAACATCAGGGCTCCTGTCATCTCTAACTTCCTATCTATTGACCAGCATCCCTGGTCCCCATCCATGAGTGTTTAGCATAGCCTAGCCCACCTTCTCCCACACTTCTCAGCAGCCTTTGAGGCCAGGCCTAGAGTTGGGGTTCCCCCCATGGGGAATTATCTGGGCAGCTAGCATGTCTCCTTCCTTATTGCTTCTACTACATGCTCATGGGCCCCTGGCTTAGTGAGGAAGGAAGGAACTGGAACCATCCATTTACATGGCCTCCCTTGGCCCATCCCATGTGTGTCCATCAGCATGCCCTGCCTGCTCCCAGCAGCCATGGTTTCTGGACCACTGTGGTCACCCACTATCTGGTCTCCTTGGTACATAGTGACTCCTCCAGGCCTCCAGCCTGCTGAGGCACAAGCTTGGCCATGTGGCTGTGCTCAGTGTCACGTCGGCTGCTCAAGCTGTCACAGCGCCACACCTGGGCTCTCACACTGCATCTGCCGTGACCCTCTTTCAATCCCTCTGTCAGCCTAGTCCCTCTCTGCTTGGGGCCTTGGTACATGCTGTAGGGCCCTCCTCCTCCCCCTGCTGAGACCATGCCTTCTCGTTGTCTTAGAGACCTGCAGGCCTCCTTGTGGCACTTAGGAGGTAAGCGAGGTCTGATTCTGCCTGTGAGCCTGATGAATGCAGAGGCTATGTGACTTGACACCATATCTGGAACCTGATAGGCAGTAGATGCCTCCCAAACTGTTGAATAAATGTGTGTTGTTACTGTCCCTGGCAGCGAGGTGGTGTAGCTGTCTGGGGCCATCTGCCCTGTAACTCTGGCAATGGAATAACGATCTCATCATTCACCCCTGCAGTCTATGGTTGTGCTACCCTACATGCCACAGCGAACATGACAGACGTGGTCACATGAAGGATCTTGAGATGGGAACAGCTAGGTTAGCCAGCCGGGCCAGATAAAAACCACAGGGGTCCTGTGTGAGGGTGTAAGAGGTGGAAGTGCTGTGGGAGTATGTGGTGAGCTTTGCTTAAGCCTTTAGCTTTGTTACACTTAATTATCTGGTCCTGTGGGAGACTTGGACTTCATCCCTGGAACTTTATAAGGAGGGCTCCCAAAGAGCAGGCAGTAGGCACTGTGTACCTATTGGTGCCAGGCCCTGGGCCATAGTGACACTCTATTTCCCACTTTACGGTTCAGCCACCCCATCAAAAATGGGCAGTGTTGTTCCCATTCGATAGATGGGTTTATTGAGGAGACTGTAGAAAGTGCTAGAGCCAGGATCTGAACTTGAATCTGGCCAAATGTTCTTCCTGGACCCTTCCTTCTTCCTAAGTAACTGCTCTCTTTCCTGGTAAAGCTGTGTTGGAGGGTGGATTTGAGCCTGGAGCCCTACCTCCTGGGACCTGGGCATGTGCATGCTGGTGTACCCACATGGGTATCTGGGTCATTGAGCACTGGCCACCAAGTGAGGTGGCTCCTGGCTGTCCATCCCCTGTGGGCAGGATCAGTGTTTCCATCTCAGTCTGGGCTTCTGTACTTGTCTGTCCCTCAGGGTGAATGAGCTCTACGTCGATGACCCAGACAAGGACAGCGGAGGCAAAATTGACGTCAGTCTCAACATCAGTTTACCCAATTTGCACTGTGAATGTGAGTATTCCAAATAGCCTCCTGTTTCAGCCCGCCACCCTGCGGGTGATCTGTGTGCAGACGTGGTGAGCCATCTGGGATGAGCTAAATGCATGCCACCAGCTGCAAATCACACATGGCCTATGACAGCCCCCACCTGTTTTTTTTTTTAGATGAATATAATTAAGCATGTACCTGGAGGTTTTCTGGACTCAAAGACATCTCATATATCTCTGTAGAGTGACTACATTGGTGCAGGTGGCACAGGGCGTTGGAGTCGCTCTGGTTTATTAAGCCTAAGATCCTGAGCAAGTGACTTATGGAGAGAGGAAACCACAAAGGAGAGAGGGATGGGACCAGACCAGGCAAAAGGGTGAGCCCAGAGGTGTGTGCAGCTGAGGTGTGGTTTCAGGCTGGCATCCTGCATGCCCTGGAGTGTAGCAGCGCCATAAATCTGCCTCATCTGTTAGCAGTGTGCCAGGGCTATTATTATCCCTGTCAGTGGCTGATGGCCACAGGATGGTTTCTGTGGGAGTCACATAACCTCTCGAGCAGTTAAAGTGAGATGCCAGTGGACCCCAAGCCCCAGCCTGCACAGCCCACAGCTATAGAAGCCCATGTCAGTGAGATCTTCCTTTCTAACTTCAGATCTCTTCTGTTTACTCTTTTAATCAAGACAGAATTATTTCTATAAAACAAAACACAGTGGAAGTCTGATTTAGAGGCAGCCCCCACCTCCTTTTCAGACAAACATTGGTCATCTTAGTTTCCCCTTTAGCAGCAGAGTTTCCTCTGAGATGGTACCTAGCCACACTGGTGGGTTATCTTCTCTGCAATGATGGTTCTAGCCATCCCTCAGCCCCACCAGGTCCATAGCCTAATACTCAGCCTCCTCCCACCCCTCCCTTACGATCACTGGACATGGCTCAGGAGCACAGCCCACAAGGACAGAACATTGGGTGGGCCCAGACAGAAACAGGGAGACATTCAGCTCTGTTCCTGCTTTTGGTGAGAGTGACATCACAGCTTTGAGCCCACATTGGGCCCAGGGCCAGAGAACCTGTTGAAATAGGTCACTTTTATTTATTTTTATGTTTTCATTTTTTTCTCTCTTCTTCTTAGGAAAATAACTTATCTGGCAACCTTTCTTTCAGGAGCTGGCTGTATCTGTGAAGCAAGGAAACTATTAGTCAGGCCAGGGGACTAGACCAGCAGAACCAGAGTTGGAGGGAGGTAGCCCTAGTCTCAGTCCCAGATCCAGACAGTGTGACTTTGGACAGGACAGGCGACCCTAGCTGCTGGCTGGGCCAGTCTTTATGCTCTGCTCCCCATGGGTTCAGCCAGCTCTGCAGGGCTATGACTTGAACCTTCCAGAGTCCAGCACAATGGCTTTTCTTTCAAAGACCTCCAGGTCAGGGTGTAGCTCAGTGGTGTGCCCAGTGTGCTTGGGACCTCAGGTTCCAGTACCACTCACATACACAAAAAGACTTCATTATACACAAAAATGCACATTCATCTTTGTATCTCTGGAAAACCCAGAGAAACAGAGGAAATCATCCGTAATTCCACCACCTGATGACGGGGTCTGTGGACATTCTGACATCATTACGTCCCATTGGCATCCCTCCTGTGGATTTCTGAACATGG
Source organism: Cricetulus griseus (assembly GCF_003668045.3). NCBI lineage: Eukaryota > Metazoa > Chordata > Mammalia > Rodentia > Cricetidae > Cricetulus > Cricetulus griseus. Next base: position 47,175,885 of record NC_048600.1, on the reverse strand, counting down.
CTGAAGTCATACTACATGTATCATCTCATATCCTGCTTTCAAAAACAATATATTCTTAGCCTGGGACCAAGGGGGTAGGTAGAGCTCTTGCCTGGAATGTTAAGGCCCTGGGTTCCATTACTGTTCATTATACAACTAATACAGGAATTATTTCCAAGGTACACCTTCAAAATACAGAACTGTAGCCCAGTGGTAGAGTGGATACTTAGAATTTTGATACAGAGGGAAATATAGATACATTTTTAAAAACACAAAAGTACCCCTTTTGTGTTCCTCTTTGTTGTCCTTGCATGTCATTATTCCCTAAGCAGCCTATGATGACTGTGGAGGCCTGTTTTCCCTGTCGGTGTGTTTATCTATACGCATAGTCACTCTGTGTGTACAATTTCACACCCATAGATTCAACAGCTGCAGGACTAAAGCATTCAGAGAAAAAAATGCATTGCATTTGACCTGAAAATGGACAGACTTTCTTCCCATCGGTACTTCCTAGACAATATAGCACAGGGAGTTACTGTGTCATCATTTTGTTAGTGTAAAATGCCAGAGACACCAACATCAGAAGAGAAAGGTGTGTAAGGGCCGGGTTTTGCACGTCTCAGTCTGTGATTGGCTGGTGCATTGTTGTATAGTGTGATGAGAACATGGGGTGGGCAGATCTGTTCCCCTCAAATCAAAGAAGCAAACGAGAGAGGGCAAAAGGCAGTGATTTCACTGTCCCCTTCAGGGGTATGGCCTACTAATGATAAGGATGTCCCACTAGGCCCCACTTTTAAAGGTTTACCACCTTCTAGAAGCACCAGAGGTTATGGTCCAAGCCTCCATCACATGGGCTTTTGTAAGGAACTGTTTCAAAGGATGGTAGCTACTTACAAGGCATATGCATTGTACTGGGCTTGGTGAGTAACCCAGAGAATACCAGGACTGGAACACAAATACCCCTCCATTTTACAGGGGGAACTTAAGCATCCCAAGACTTGGCTGCCTGAGGATGCATGTGTATTGGGATATGTATCCCATTTGCTTTTTGTGTTCTTCCCAGATAGCTAGAACTCTACATATTGTAGAACTTTTGTGAAGTGTACACACACACACACAAACACACACACACACACACACACACACACACACACACACACACAGAGCTTTTTTAAAGTTACTTATACTATTAGTGAAATAATAACCAGCTATTTTCCCACCAAGGCCTGTTCTGAATCAGAACTGTGTTCTGGACAACTGCCTGTAGATAAGCTCAAAGCAAGACAGTCTGACTCCTTTGCAAGCTTTGTTGCTTCTCAGTTGTGAGCTCTTTGTGCCTCAGTTTCCCCTGATGTTGGCTGGATAGTTATAACATCATCTTCCCCACAGAGAATGTTCAGGTCCTGTGCTCTTACATAAAACTCTTTAGCGATGTGTTTAGCACATAGCAAGTGCTGTTGTGAGTCCTGGTCTCCACAACCAGCCTGTGATAATTGAGTCACAGAAAGGTTAGGTAGCCTGTCTTCCAGGGACCCAGGGACAGCTTCTCCATGCAGCCAGTAAGTGTATTCTCTACCTGCCGCTTTGCATCACAGATGAGACCCGATCTACCAGCCACCATCATTTTGACAGGCACTTGGGTGGCTTCTGATTGTCATGGTTTCCATCAAGGCTGACTGGAGTGGCCTTTTGCACATGTCCGAGCATGAGTATCTGTGCAAGCTGGCTTCAAGTGGAACTATTGAGTCAGGCAGGGATTGCTTGTATTTCTTTAGCTTTCTCATTACAGACCAGTGGCATCATCTGTGATGGCCATGTCACGTGCCTTTCCACACTGGCTGGCACATCCTTCCCCTACACCCACTGAGGAACTCAGCTGTTCTCATTTTCCCTCTATGCTGGGTTGTCTTTAAAATAGCTTACTTAAAAAGATCTATTCTTTCTCTGTGTCAAGCTTCCTGTGATGTGCCTGCCAAGAAGCTTGCTACATTCCCAAGGTGGACAACAGCCTCTCCCTGTGCACACTGGGACCATGTCAGGGAACACAGTATAGCAGCCTGCTCATTGTTACAGGGCAGAAGCTGAGCCACAGTGAGGCTACAGAATGATGTTGGAGTCAAGACTGGCATTGGGGACCACAGATCTCTCATGTGTGGACTAAAGAAACACATAAAAGGGCCTGTGCTCCTGGAGGGTGCAGCCTGACTTTTCCCATGATGCCACTCTGGTGCATAGGCAGGTGCATGGGACTTGGTACTGAATAAAGGAAGGTGTGAATGAGAGAGAGAGATAACAAACAAATGAATGCCTGAACCTTTTCACCCAGTGACCCCAGAGTGTGAGGTGTGGCAAGTGCCGACCCTAGAGAAGCACTTGTCACGTGCTGCCAGTCGGACCCTGTGCTGAGTTCCATACCTACTAACTGTGTAACCCACACACAATTCCACTGAAAGTCCAATTTTTGTCACCTCATATTTCAGAAAGATAAACTGAGGCACTGAGATTAATGAGTACCAGAGTCATGTCACATTGGTGAAAGGACACAGTGAGGATCTAGGTGGCAGATCAAGTGGCACACCCCTGTGGTCCCTCTTACCCCACAGCTTCCTTTTGACTTGCATGTAGCTGAGTCACTGAGACCCTGCAGCCTTGGGTGGTCTAGCCCCTGCTTCCTCCTAGCTCTTCCTCCATCCTCGCTAGCTTCAGGCAGTGGTAGGGGTGCTGTGACTTTGTGGAGGGAGATTGGGGGAGGGGGACTGTTTAGGACACTTCTCCCTCTGAGCCAAGCAGCCACTTTGTCCTCTGCTGACTCTTTCTGTGTAGCCTTGGGTTACCTGGGCTACATGGAGGGCTAAATCGGCCTTCTGTAGAAGTGGGCTGGTCCCCACCTATGCAGGGGTGTGTGACTGCTCTCTCTGGCCCCCACAGTGGTCGGGCTTGACATCCAAGATGAGATGGGCAGGCATGAAGTGGGCCATATCGACAACTCCATGAAGATCCCACTGAACAACGGAGCAGGCTGCCGCTTTGAAGGCCAGTTCAGCATCAACAAGGTATGGAGACACTGCCTGGGCCCTTTTCCTGATCCCTACCCACTCAACCCCAACAGAACCCCTAGCAAGTCGAGAATCAGCACCATGACTGCCTGGTCATTCTCTCTGAAACTGGATAGACTTTGGGGACTCCCTGGGATTTCAGGCCCCTCCCTGATGGTGGCCTTGCTAGAGTGGAGGACACTGAGAGAGGTAAGAAGACCTGGCTTCAAGTCTCAGTTTCTCCTCCTCTCCAAGCAAGCAGTGGCCCACAGGCCACCTGAGGTTATAGCTGTGATGGTAATAATGCCACAGTGGCATCACCCATGTCACCAAGCTCATGTTGGGTAAATGAGTGAACGGCCACCATTCATTCCTGGTTTGTAATGTGTACCTTGTGTCAGAGACAGACATAGGTTCTGGGAACATGCTGTACAGATGAGTGAGGTTCTGAGGCAGGTGTTGACAGACAGCCAGGATAGCCCAGTAGACAGTCCGCTCTGTGGGCTGCCTGGGGACAGGAGGAGGCCAAGAGCTGAAGTGGAAGAGGACAGAGTCAACAGTACTTAGCTGTGACTTGGGGGTGGCACGTAAAGCACCCACGGACCCAAACACTCTGCTGAGTACTGTTTTGCATCTGAGGAAGCTTGGGAAAGAGGGGTTCTGTGGGAGGGCCTGGGAATCAATTCTGGTTAAGTTTGATTCCCAGAAGATATCTCCAGGGAAATGTTAAGCCAGAATTTGGAGATGTGTTTCTGGGGTTGAAGGAGAGAATTTGGGGTAACAGGCCTTCCCATAGGAGTCAGCAATGAACAGTGATGCGGGAAGTCGTGGGTTTAGGTTGTGGACACTCTGAATAGGCACCCCCAGAAGCATTGGCTTGGGAGTATCAGGGAGGCAGAACCATAGGCTTTCCCTCCAGCCTCCTGAAGCCCAAGACTCCTGCCACCAAACTCTTAAGGATCCCAAGCTCTTCCACAAAGAGGATGTAAATCCTTGTTATAAACCTGGGGGACCACTAAAACCTGAAAGAGTACTGTGGTGGGGAATGGGTGATCTCCCTGGGGTGGGGCTGTGGGGGGTGTCTGCTGGTGACAGTTGAAGATTACCAGGCACATGTGTACACGGACCCACTTCCCAGTTGTGAGATGTGGTCGCCTGCATTTGAACTTGCCCACTCCTGATGACTCAGGTGTCACAGCACCTGCCTTTTGGCAGACATGTCCTCTGCTCTTTTGGGTGGGCTGTGTTGTGTGGATCCCAGCTGGCTCTGGATGAACCAGAACTTGCCCTCTAGAGTCAGACCAACCAAAGCCTGACTCTGGTGTCCTGGCTAAGGGTTCTGAGTGTTACAGTATATCCAAACTCTGGTTCCCTCATCTGTAAGGGGGAGGGAGAATGGTGTTAATATCTACCTCGTAATGACTAAATCACGATGAGGTGACTGGACAGGCATAGACACCCTTTCCTTCCCTGCCTTGTAACCCATCCATAGGCTATTGCCCTGCCCGTGTCAGCCTGTGCTTGACATCAATTTGGCATAAGTGCGTCTGCACACTGCACCTGAATAGCAGACATGCAAGGAACTGGGCCTCTCTGAGCCAGAGGAGGACATGGTGGCCAGGGCACCTGTGAAGGGGCTATCCAGCCCTTGTTCTGTGACCACTGTCCAATGGATTCTTACTGGTCTTTAACTAGAGCACAGGAGTCCAGTAGCATTTAAAGGACCACAGCTAGGTCCGAACCCTGAGCCCTGCCTGTGGCTACTGCCTTTAACATCTGTATTAAACACTCCATGACCAGAGTGGCCATGTTCTTCAGGCACAGCCTGAACCACTATCCATCCAGCCCTTTGGAGAATGTAGACTCTCCTGACCACTCTCACTCTCCCTTTCTGGGGCTTTGTGTCTCTGGAGCTGTCATTAAGAATACCAGTGTAAGCCCAGCAGTGATGGTGCACGCCTTTAAGTTAATCCCAGCACTCAGGAGGCAGTGGCAGATGGATCTCTTGAGTTTGAGGCCAGCCTGGTCTACAGAGTGAGTTCCAGGGCAACAGGAGCTATGTTCCAGGGCTGTACAGAGAAACCCTGTCTGGAAACCCTCCCTCCCAAAAGAATAAAATAAAAGATAGCCAGTATGACAGCCTGCTATAAAGACAAGGAAAACAGCTGTTCCTTCCTGATCTCTCATCATTAGACATAGACGTGTCCCCTTTATAGATATGGCCCTTTATCACTCATCAGGAAGCTGACCAACCACAGCCAGATGCCACAGTTTACCTGCAGGTGCCCTGGCAGCTCCCAGCAGCTCAGACTGAGTCTGCCCAGTAGCCCTGCTAATCATGGCTGCCCCTGGAAGGAAGGCAGAGGGAAGGGGGGCCCCGGCTCCAGTTATGTATTTTTAAAATCCATCTGAGACACTGACGTAGGTGCCTAAGTCACAGGTTCTAAAAGCATCGTCTTCTGTTTCCTCAGCTCAGCGTGTGCTTGTGTGACTCAGACCCCTGTGATGGATTTGGTGTGTCGTGGAGTGGGTTTCTGAGTCACAGCCTTGAAGGGCTGGCAGTGGGTGGCAGACACCCAGGAGCCAGTTTTCACCACTCTCTTAACTCTGGGGACAAAGACCCCAAACCCTGTGGCCTGGCCCACTGCTCAGGAAACCTGACAGTACACTGTCAGTCTCAGGAATTCTGATAGTATCATGTAAATGGCATTTTTTTTTCTCTCTTTCCTGGTGCTGGAATGGATCCCAAGGCCTTGTGTATGAGGCAAGGTGCTCCTCCTGACGTAGGTACCTAGCTACATCTCTATGGAGCTAAACCCAGCCCTGTGCAGGGTTTGTAATGGAAATAAACCCAGGTATTACTTACACTGTGAAAGGAAGCGTGAAATTGTTCTCAAAAGCAGTGGCTTTTCCTCACACCCTGTTGCTTGCTCTTCCGGGGCCCCTTCTCTGTGAGTACTAAAGTGTGTTCATCCCATGCCTGTGCACTTCTGTCATTCTCAAACCTCTATGCTCATCATTCCCATTTTCTGATGGGAAAACTGAGGCACAGAGTGACAGCTGGACATGAGCCCAAGTGCTAAGGGTGGAGAACCACTTCTGTTGGGTCCCTGAGGCAGGCCATGCTCTGCTCATTCTAGATACCTTTCTGAACTGTCATTCCTGTGCCACCCCTGACCCCCTGGGCTGCCCACTTCAGCTATGGCTCATAAGATGTATGAGCTTCGGCTCCTGCTGAAGACAGGCTGTCCCAGCTGAAGGCCTGCAGCCCAGTGCCTGAAACAGGGCACTGACAAAAGCTTCCTGAGAAAACAGTCACATGCCAAGCTGTAGCCATGTTCTTCCCTCCATAACAGTTGGACTAAGAAAGACCCTAGGTTTTCTGTGTGGCAGTTGGGATTTTAGCTAAATGACCTCACCTCTTTGCTTTTGCTGCCTGCAATTTAACTCCTCTTTGACCCCATTCTGTTCAGGGATTTCCTCTGTCTTGGGCATACCTTCTTGCTTGTGCCTCAGGAAGAAACCTGAGAAATGCAGGCTTTATGGCCTCTGCACAAGGGAATCCTCCCCCATCGAAAGCCCTCCCCAAACATACCCAAAACAGAGCTGAGGGCCCTCCTCAGCCTGAGCATGGAGCTAAGGGAGGTGGGGAAAGCTTAATGGACAAATATTCCAGGAAGAAGTGGCCAGCACAAAGGCCTCAAGGTGTTCCCAGTGCCATAGGGAGGTGACAGTGGTGTTGATGAGGCATGGAGAGTAGGACTGAGTGTGTGACCGGTGGCCAGAATATATCACAAGAACCTTTGGGTTCTACAGGGTCACTCAGTTTTTCTATTGCCGTAGTGAAATGCTAAGGCAATGATGGATAAAGAAAAGCTATCTATTTAGCCTTAGAGGCTGGAAGTTCAGGATCAGGTGCCCATCAGTTGTCCTCTGATGATGTCCTCTAGGTGGATGATATCACAGTGGCAGACAAATGACAGAAAGGATTCTAAAGGAAGGATGCTATGGTGGGACAGAAAGCCAGAGAGAGGACAGGCCAGCCTTGCTCTTTCAAAACTAGCCTAGGTCCCACGAGAACCGCATCAGTCCCTTCTGAGATCAGTGTTCTTAGATGCCTAAGGATCATTACCCCCAACTAGGCCCCACATCATAGAGGTCCTGCTCTATGCTTATGGCCACAGTGAGGCCACACCCCCAGCAATGAACTCTTGTGTAACAAACCACCTGCAAAGAGCAGGCTGACTTGACTGTTAGAAGCCTTGGAGGGTGTAGGGCTGAGGTGTGGGATGATCAAAGGCATGATTTAACACACTTGCTCTCACAGCCCTGGGGAAGGGTCTGTGTGGGGAGAGGCAAGGGTGAGCAGACACTGGGAACTGGGCCAGAAGGCCGGCAAGGACACCGTAGTCAGTCTCTTGGGATTCCCTGTCTATGGTGATGAGGCCAACTTGAGTAGGTGTGCATTGGGTTTATAGTTCGAGGAAGTCATTTGTTGGTTCAAAGGGCACCGCCATCCACTGTTGAACTAGTAGCCTTGAATTCACAGAGATGGGTGGGGCCTGCTGCTGTTTTGAATCCAGGCTATGTCTGGAGCCCACCTGGATACCTCCCATGCACTCTTGCCCTGGGTTGTCCCTGATCCCTCTTCCAGGAGCTTCTGTGAATGTACCAGTCTTCTTCAAAGTCATGCAGCTGGAAATGCTCCAAGCCAGAGTTCCAGTCCCCATGTATGTCTGACTCCTGTGTCCCAGTCCATGTGTCCATCACACAGCCTTCGCAGTCAACTCCCTTGGACAGCCACCCAGAGACATGAAACCTGCCTTTGTTCCTCTAGGTCCCCGGCAACTTCCATGTGTCCACGCACAGTGCCACAGCCCAGCCACAGAACCCGGATATGACACATATCATCCACAAGCTCTCCTTTGGGGATACACTACAGGTGAGCAGGGGGGACAGGGTAGTATGGCTGTGAGCTAGTGTCTTGAGGCTTCTCCCTAAGGGTCACCCACATGAGGTGGTTTCACTTGGCTCCTCTTTGTCACGTCTTCTGAGGATGTGGCTATGGTGTCACCAACCACACAGCAGACTCGGATACTCAGGCTGGGAACTGGGGCTGGGAGGGAGGTGGACTCCAGAGTTCAGCTCCCTCCCCTCATAGCTGTCTTCGGTCTGTTTTCTGTTGCTATCACTGAGCAGCACAGACTGGGTGGTGTTTAATGAACAGAAGTTTATTTGGCTTACAGCTCCAGAGTCTCAGAAATCAAGAGCATGCTACCAGCATGCTACTATGGAGAGGGCCTCCCTCTTGTTACACCCAAACATGGCCAGGCCCATGATGGACAGTGACACAAGGCCCAAGCAAGGGATCATCAGACACATTGCCCTCTCTCAGAAGGCCTGTTCTATGTCATACCCAACCCTTCATCTTTATATTAACAGACTCTACAGGTGACTTTCAGAACAAATTAATCAGCATGTATCTGTGGCCCCAGAATGACACATACAGACATGAAATGCCAAAGGCCCGAGTCACCCAAGAGGACTCCTCTCAGTTGGCTGAAAGCCCAAAGGAATCTGTCTGAAGGAGGGGAGCAGGGAGCTGGGTTTGTGTGGGAAAAGTCTATGCCAGATCGGGGAAGAAGGGGGTGCTGATGGAGTGAGGCCACTGCCACACCAAACGCCCATCTTTCATGAGGAAGAAGGATGCATGAAGCAAGACTGTAGGCAGGGAGGTGAGGGAAGGGGGACAAGGACCCAGACTAAAACAGGGGAGAAGGGAGAAGGCAAGAGGGCAGACTGGGGCTACATGTAGACACAAAGCCAAAGGACTATGCTTCCCTCTGCTTCACAGGAATTGGAGTTTTTCTTAGCTTAGAGCCAATCCATGTCCATCTGTTCACCCGAAACAACATTTGTCCACCACCTACTGTGTGCCAAGTCTTGCACATGTTGGTCTGGCAGAGGGTGGTCCCTGCTGGTGTGATTCTTCCAGCCTGGAGGGCACACCACAACACCTCAAGTCTCAGGGATCAAGAAGCAAGTCTTCACACTTGTGGTCCCAAGGCAGCATAGGGACACACTCTGCTCTCCTGCCCTACCCTGCCCTGGCCGTGTGCAGAGATTGTACTTCTGTTGACTGTCAGCAATCATCAGCCTCATGGGGTCAGCCTGAGGGCCATGTCATCCCACTGCTGTTCCTAATGCATTCTCACAGGAGCCTGTCCCACCTACTGCCCTGCTCTCCCCTCCTTCCCTCTTCCCTGGGCTCACAAACAGAGGTTTGGCTCAGTCTCGAGGCTCAGACCTTTGCAAGGTCTGCTTGCTTGGCACACTTTGGGCCTTCCTCCAGATCAGTGTCAATGATGCTTCCTTCCAGAAGCCCTCGTAACCTGACTCGGTTGTGTGTTCCACGTACCAGGCACTCTTGTGCTTTAGACACTCCCTGCAGCCAGCCTGGTATCAAACTGGAAGGAGAGGTGGAATGCGGTTCTTACCCCACTTCTCCAGCAGCCCCTGCCTGGGGACAGTCGGATCATCCGTGTGGAGATGTCTCTTCATAACTCTTGTATGTCACCTGACACAGTGGGAGGCCACAACTCCACATCCCTAAGCTGGCTCTTCTTAGGACTGTTCAGAAGAACAGAAGAAGTCTAGGAGAGTCATGGAGTGTGACACAGAATGAACCTTTATCTGGGTTTTCTCTGGAGATTCTTAGGGACACAGAATGAGTTCACTTTGGCTCAGTCACCAGCTCAGATGTTTGACAAGTTTGTGTGCTGCTTCAAGCCTTGTTTTACTAGTCTGTAGGGTGGGCTAAGAGGTCTATCTTTAAGGGGTGATAAATGAGATGTCACAAAGTGGCCAGGACAGAGTAGGTGCTTAAAATGACAAGCATGCTGCTACCTCCTGTGTACCCAACCTACACTGTTTCTCGCTCCCCGGACCTTTGTATGAGCCAGTCCCTGCTGGATTGCCCTTCATAACCAGATGGTCCCTGGCCAGTCCCCACCAACAAGGCTGGGTAGGCTTGGTGGTGGCAGCCTCCTAAGGACCATCTCTCCCTGTGCTTCTCTGCAGGTCCAGAATGTTCATGGAGCTTTCAATGCTCTTGGTGGAGCGGACAGACTCACCTCCAACCGTGAGTATCCTAGCATAGAGCAACCTTCTCCCCCAGGAGTCTCCTCACAGTAGGTGGCATGGGAACACAGCAGCCAGGAGGGGGCAGAAGGGTTAGTCAGGTACTTTGCAAGCCAAGGTCATATCCTCAAATGCTCCATTCCCACAGCTGCCCTGTGAGACATGCAGACTCATTCCTGTCCTACGGAAAAGGGAAGAGAGTAGCCTGTCCTAGGGAAGGTAGATCGCAGCCCTGGAATATCGCCAAAGTCTGACACCAGCTTCTGTCACTGTTGCTAAACACTGCTTTGCCATTGTCCTAAGTGGAGGTAGTCACCTGGATCCCATAGACTGGTGGCAGAACCAGAATCCACTCTATGGGAACCAGCTCTGTAGGGGGCCAGTGGGGAAACAAGCTGGTCCCCCACTTCATGCTCCAGCCCTTCCTATCAACCATTGGCTCCTTCTAGTGTTATAGAGAGTGCTGAGTAAAGAATGTATGCACACACACACACATATGTCCATTTTTATATGTGCCCACGCGTGCTTACACACAGTAGTAAGCTAAGGAAAATAATATTCACTGGGCCACTTTGAAAAACCATATTAGTGTTACCTTATCCCTAGTATGTGGTAGGGAATTGAATCTTGGGATGTGGCAGCTACTGGCTGTGATGCTTCATGACTGGCAGTCAGATACCAAATGCATATTTCTCAGACACAGTAGTACCAAGTTCTAGCGGCAAGGAGATGAATGAGTGAAGCCAACAGGCTCCACAGGCTTCTGTTCTGTGTTGTTGACTTGGGAAGATGTTCATGATACCTGGTCCTGAGGAAAAGCCCCAGTGTGAATCCATGAGGACATCTGGCATGTTATACTTTAGTGGTTATACTTAGTGTGAACTGGTTTTCTGTACACAGTAGACATTAGAGTGACTTTCTTTCTTTTTTTTTTTTTTTTTTTTTTTTTTTTTTTGCTTTTGTGACTACCTTTGTTTTGTGCAAATAACAAAAGATATTACAGTTGTGATTTTTACTAAGGCGTTCATTCCTTCAAACTTTATCTCTGAGGAATGGGAATTTGAGACATGTACTTCAAGATGGTCTTTGGCCTCCAGGTTTAATTACAAATACTGAGCTCATCATATGGGAGTCTCCATGGGTGAGAACCAGGGTCTGCCTTTGATCCAAGGTGACCCTAGTGCCATTGCAGGCATGAGCAAGAGGTGTTGGGGTCCCCTGGGCTTAGCTTAAAGGCTAGAGAGCTTTCCCCAGATTTCCTGGGGTATCAAGTCAATTCCAGAAGTACTGTCCTTTTCTGGGAAGACATCAGGGTCAGGAGGAGTCAGGGAGTGAACTTGTCTCTTACATATCAATATGAAGACAGGACTGACTTGTGGAGACCACAAATTAGGACCCAGAAGACTCAATTTCCATGTTATTTTAGCTCCATGGTTCCCAGCCCAAGGTTCTAGAAGGAATGAAAAGGATGGACATTGGGCCTCTCTTGGTGTCCCAAAGGTCCACAGCATTCAGTCCTTTGCCCAGAAAGCCTGTGGCAGCTCTGGTTCCAGTTACCTCATACTTATCAGTAACTGATTGATCCATTCTCCATTCATGCCTTTGTCCACTCATCCTTCTGGCCATTCATTCATTCAGCAGGATTTGCCACTGTCCACTCAGTACCAGGCTGTGTGCAGGGTTGGGGGCAGGAATGTAAGACTTAGTCCTTGTCCTCAGCATCGTCCCCCATCCAGGCTAGAGGAGAGCTGGGTAGAAGGGTTATGTTGAAATATTGCAAGGCTGAATGATCAGCTGTTTATTGAGAAAGAAGAGAGAGATTGACCAGGTTTTTGTTTTTTGTTTTTGCAGTGCTGGGACTGCAGCCAAGGCCACGTGTATACTGGGCGGGTGCTTGACCACTGAGCACGTCCCCTGTCCTCGGGGATTAATCACAGTTCTTATGTAGTTCTTTCTGGAGGAGTCTTTTCATTTTTCTTTCTGAAACCCAGAACCCAGTTTGTTTTTAAAGTAAAAGCATGCAGACAATGCCCACAATGAAATGGGGTTTTTCTTGAACCCCACATTTCCCCTAGAAAGTTTCTTGGGGGGGGGGATGGTGAGGAGTGCCGCCCTGCTGGTCTCTTTCTAGTCTAGGTAAAGGGGAAATTGCAGCTGCTCCATTTCCTGGAGCTCTTCCTAGCTAATTCTGTGTGGTCACACATTAAAGAGAACATGTCCCCAGCCCCTAATTCAAAGAAGCATGCTGATCTGTGGTTTGGCTCTTGGGGATATGGCCTTCTCAGCACCCCTCGTTAGTGGTTGCCACATTTGTGAATGTGTGACCCCCGAATATTATATGTTATGTAATGCAGATGTGAAGATTCCAGCAAATGGAAATAATTGCTCAGGCCCTGGCATTCCAGAGAAGAGGGAAAAGTACTCTGTAATGCCAGAAGGACTTGATCTTGGGGTGGCATGCGAGGCTGCCTGACTGGCAGTGCCCAGCCCGTTCCATCTTGTTTTGTACTCCCTGCAGCCCTGGCTTCCCATGACTACATCTTGAAGATTGTGCCCACAGTGTATGAGGACAAGAGTGGCAAGCAGCGTTACTCCTACCAGTACACAGTGGCCAACAAGGTGAGTTGTAATGGACTGAGCATTGCAATTGCGCCCTCTGCTGGCTGAGAAAAGAGGCAATGCCCCCATGCATTCTGCTAAAAGGGGTTGGTGGGTAGGTAGCCCTACCAGACTCATTGTCTAGTCTAGGTAAAGACGAAACACTCAATCCTTGCCATTGTGGTGGCCTCCAGGCCAAGGGGAGAAACTTCTAACAAGGAGATAAGATGTGATCTGTTTGAAATAGCAGGCAGACTTTCCCTCAGTGTCCCGGGTCTGGCTTCTTCTGGTCCTGGCTTTTTCAGGCTCTTGTTGATGGTAGATGCTCTGGCTCAGCCAGGGAATCACATCAAGGTGGCTGTGGATATCCCAGGGTCCCAACACTCCAAAAGACAGACAGGTCTTATGGGAAGCAGAGGGACATGAGAGCCAAAGAAATGAGATGACCCTGTAGTTAGTGGCTTAGGCTTCTCCAGAAACAGCGCTACCAAGGGGACTCTGCCAATGGGACATAAGCGCTTGGAGTGGGGAGAAATCCCTGCCGCACCCCAGTGGGTGGGTTTCCCTGTTGACCAATAGGACTCTCCTGTTTCTGCTGTTGCAGGGCTACCCAAACCCTAAGTAAATGATGGGCTGTTTAGCTCAATTAACTATAATCATGGTTGGGGTGGGCTTTGTCATGTATTGAGTACTTAGGAACTAGACATACCCTGCCTCCATCACCATTTTCTTTTCTGATTTTCTTTCTTCTTTTTTTTTTTCTTTTTCAAGACAGGGTTTCTCTGTGTAGCCCTGGCTGTTCTGGGACTCACTCTGTAGACCAGGCTGACCTCCAACTCACAGAGCTCTGCCTGCCTCTATTTCCCAAATGCTGGGATTAAAGGTGTGCACCACCACCACCTGGCTTCCATCACCATTTTCAGTCACTATGACTACCCTGAATTGGAAGCTGTTGTCCCCATTTTACAGATGTGGTCACCAAGCAACTGAGAGATAGTCACAGAGCTGCATAGCTGCTACGTAGGGATTAGGACCAAGTTCCTCTTGGGCTCCAGAGCCATCTAGCTGCTCACCCACTCCAACTGTCCAGATTGTCTGTCTGTCAAGGGTCTGTCCAGGCTTACCCACTTGGGAAGCCTCTCCATGATGAGCTCCTCTGTTCTGACCCATAACTCTCTCTGGAGAGGCTTATTTCTTTCATTCACAATGTCACAGATGGTGTGTAGCCTACTTTCTTCCCTGGTGATGTAACAAATCCCGAAGACTAAGTTAATATATTAAGGATAGAAGTTGATTTATCTCATGGAGCTGGAGAAGAGGAAATGAAAGAGATTGTCTCCAACCTGCGCTGAGGCTTTTTGCTGTCTCATCACACAGTGGTGAGCAGGGCCCGGAGAGACACAGGAGCACTAGCTGAGGAGCAGGCATCTTCCTCTGCTCACAGAGGCACTAATGCTGCCGTTGGCACTCCGCCCTCATCCTCCTCTAACTTCATTACCTCCCAAAATTCACACTTCCAGTTGCCACCAATGTATACTTATGCATCGAACTACTATACTTATCTGTTGAACTACACACACACACACACACACACACACACACACACACACACACACAAAGATGATGTAAACGAAGATGTGGAAGAGTGGTGGTGCACTTGCCTAGCATGCGCAAGGCTCTGGATACAACCCCCAGTACTGCAACAAACAAATGCATGCGACTTTGAGGGGGGTGTGACATGTTTAAACCATTGTACTCATTGTAAACCCCTGCAATGCTACCACATCTGAGCAAGAAGCATGGGGGGCTCTGGCCCTCACTGCCCCATCCCAGCTCAGTCATCACAGCCTGTTCACTTGTTTATAATATGTCCATGGTAGTTACTTCATAAGGTTGCTGCCAAATGAAGCAATGTTTTCAGAAAAAACACTCAGCCTGCAAAGAAGACTTGGGCAGTTGGTGCCAACTGCTGCTATTTTTTATTCTGTCTCTCACCCCTCAGCTCTGGGCTGTGACCCAGACAGTCATCCTGCTCTCTCTCAGCTCTCCCCTGGGAAAGCGGAGTTTTCTCTGCCCCAGGCTCCTGCCCTCGAGACTTTGGCAAGGGCCTGGTAGCTGGAACAGCTCACTCAGCATTCTCTGTGGCTTTGGCCCCAGACTGTCCTATGAATGGAAGTGGCTATCCAGTGGGAGGTTAGGACCCAGTGGGGTCCATGGGATCAGTCCAGCTGCTCAGAATCAGTGCAGGGGACATAGGGGGTGGAGCTTGGAGTACCCCAGCATCCATCTCTATCCATATCAACAAGAGAGTCATGCTCAGAGCTTTTCAGTACCCTGAAGTGCACAAATAAGAAATCCTGTGGGTCATCGGCTCACATCCCTGGGGTTTCAATGGGCGAAACCAAGCCCTTCGGGAGAGGATGAGACTGGCCCAAAGATAACCTGTCAGTTTGGCTCCTTGGTGTCTACTTAGCCATTGCTATATGCTTTCTTAGGAGCCATGGTGGGCTGGCCACTGCACCTTTCCAGTTCCTTCTGCTGGCCCTGCTTTGTGGGCCTTTGTACAAATCACACATATCAGACAGGATGTCTTCTTATCCATCAGGTGTGGCTTAGAATGTCCCCTCCTCAGTGAGCCCTCCAGAATCCCTGAGGAGAATTGGCAGTTCATTTATGGACCCTGAGCACTTGAGTCCCTCCACTCTACGTGAACACTGTTGGGAGTCAGTGGTGCTGTGATGTCTTTCTCCTCTGAGGAAGGGGCGTCACCTCAGGAATCCCAGAACAGCAGAAGTGCTCAACAGATTTTATGCAGCTGGATAATTTAAGGAGAAGAAATTTAAGGATGCCCTCTGCAAGTCCACATCCCCACCCACATGAGACTGGCTCTACTTGTAACTCGCTTTCCTTTTCTCTCCTATAGGAATATGTTGCCTACAGCCACACGGGTCGCATTATCCCCGCCATCTGGTTTCGCTATGACCTTAGCCCCATCACAGTCAAATACACAGAGAGAAGGCAGCCACTCTACAGGTTCATCACCACGGTAAGTCGCCCAGGGCCAGTGGACTCCCCTGTCTGGGCAGCCCACACCTATTCTTGCTGGAACCAGAGAGGGCCTGTTAGGCCCCAGTTGAACACAGGTGGCTTTGACTCCCAGACTGATGAAAAGTGTTGCCAGAAGCATGCTGGAACCACTGGCATTTCCCCTAGCTGATATGTTCTAGGAGATGCCACCTGGCACATCCAATTCCTAAGAGAAATCTCTACTGGCTCCAGGATGTTGGTGATTTTCTCTTTTGGGTGTTGTTTCGTGGAAATTATTTTCAGCTTTTGTTTTTGTTGTTGTTGTTTCATTTTGTTTCTTGTTAGCTTTTGAGAAAGGGTCTCGCTATGCAGCCCTGGCTGTCTGTCCTGGAACAAACTCTGTAGACCAGGCTGGTTTCAAACTCACAGAGATCCACCTGCCCCTGTCTCCTGAGTGCTGGGATTAAAGGCGTGTGTTACCATTAAAGGCATGCCTGCCATGACATGCCTTTTAACTTCTGCTTTTCATGTCTTCTTTCACAGTACAGCATGTTCTTTCTTCCTGCTTACTTTTCTTCCTTTGTTTTTTCCTTCTCTCCCCCCTGTCTTCCACTCTGGGTAGCATTAGGATGTCAGTTTAGTTTTACCCTGATTATTTCTGTCACATGTACAGTTTCCTGGCCTCCAATTCATCACCCCTGTACAGAGCAGGTTGGTCACAGCGCCTGTTCCACCTAAGAAGCTCCTGAGGTCTGGGGGATGCCAGAGTCAGCAGTGGCGAAAGACAGGACTGCTCTCTCTACCTGTCAGATTTGGCCACTGAGGCCTAAAGGTGCATGTAATATTGGCAGGCCTTGTGTGAGGTGAGTTAGGGTCTTGCCATGTATTCCAGGCTGGCCTGGAACTTGCAGGAATCCCCCTGGGCTCAGAAAACCTCCACATGAGCCTCGTAAGTAGCTAGGAGTACCACTTTGCCCAGCTTCATACTTTTAGTGATGGTTGAGATCCTGTGTCTAAATCCTGGCTGGTTCATTTCCTGCTGTGGCAGGGTCAATGTTAGTCAAGACTTACAGAACAGGCAGGGTCTATGCAGCTGGCTTGAGTGCAGCCGGCCTGGCTGGATCTAGTCACACACTTTGTGACAAGTATCTCTTTCCATCTCTCTGTGTCCTGGCTTTGTTCTCAGACAGTAGTAGAAGCTCTCTGTTTCTCAGTAATTCCATGCCAAAGCCTGGAAAAGACAGTATTCCCCTTGTCTCAACTGAGTCCTACGATGTCCTTCGTTCCTCTGGCTCCGAGAATTCTCTGCTTGCCCTGGGCTAGGGATGGCATTCCCCAAGAGGAAAATCCAGGCTTGTTAATGGGAGAGGGACGAGTGGGCACTGCAAGGCACAGGGTCAGGTTGTCTGTGTCGAGGCCATTGCTTCTAATGGGTGACATAAGAATAATGTTCTTATCTAGGCAGTGGTGGTTCACACATTTAATCCTAGCACATGGGAGGGAGAGGCAGGTGGATCTTTGTGAGTTCAAGGCCACCCTGATCTACAAAACGAGTTCCAAGATAGCCAGGGATACACTGAGAAACCCTGTCTCAAAAAACCAAAAAAAAAAAAAAAAGGAATAATGATCTTTGCTCTTGCTGCCTCCCTGGTCTCTGAGGCTCAGAGAGTACCGTGGAAGGGAAAATTCTGCAGATAAAAAGAGCAGGTAGATACTATGTGTGTTATAGCCCAGGGCTTGGATAAGCCTCAGAACAGCTTTTTGTCATTCTGTGAGTGCACAGGAATACAATACTCTGTTGAATAGCACCCCATAGAGCTGAAACACCACACATAGGCTGGAAAGGGCTTGCTACCCATGTGTGGAGGAACAGTCATCAGCATCTGTATAGAAAGACCTCCATGACAGCAAGTGGTCAAAGGGTTGCTCTTCCAAGCAGACCAGTCAATCCTGAGACTGAAAATGTTAAGACCCATTCAATTCTACCTCCCTGGTGATATGCAAAGTCTGCCACTAACCACAAAGATGGAAAGGAGATAAAACTAGGGACCCACATATAGGTGGAGATTTATAAAACTGTTCACCTCCGAATCAAGGGATTTGTGAGCAAATGCTTTTACCCAATATCCCCCAGGCAAGCACATGCTAAGTGCATGTGGGTGTTGACTTGTCCCAGTCTGGTCCCATTGCATACCCAGAATAAGCCAAATACTCAGATAGAAGCAGATGTCCTCCGTGCTTCCAGGCAGGTGTGGCCTGTTCTCAGAGGCCCTGGCGGCTGTGCTGCCAGTGGTGCCATTGATACACCAAGCTACTAGGCTGAGTAGGTCCCTCCATGGGCCCCAACCCCCAGTTCCCATTTGTTTCTGGGAAGCAGCTGAGCCCCGGATCATCAAAAATCCCTTGGCAAGTGGCTGAGAAATGAAACAGCTTCCCTTACTCGTTTACTGTTTACTAGAATTTGCCATGCCAGGCCTGAGTGAGCCTGGCCCCCCAGAAGCTGCCCAGTGGCGTGGAACATTCATGTCAAAACACAGTACTATGCCATGGAAGCCTTGCTCCTGGGTTCCACAGTGGCAGGGAGGAGGCCCTCACACCTGTTCAGCAAGGCCCTGACATGAAGGGGAGGAGGCGGCCTTGGAAAGGGCCTTGTGAGTGCAGAGACACCAGTCCAGTGGCCTTTTGAAGGCCAAACAGCTCTCTCCTTGGGATGGACCCTGCGTTAGGTCAAGGCGAGCCATTGACATTCCAACAACTGGAGGTTCCACAAAGCCACAGGAATGATCTTCCTCACTCAACGTAACTCTTCCCCTTGTTCATCTCCCTTCAGCCCCCAGCTTGTCGACCATCTCCGTCAGGTCTACCTCTGCTGGAGTAAGACCCCATAAATCCCCAGACTTGCTAACCACACTGCTCCATGGAACCTCCTGACATTAGCTTGGCTTGTTTTCTGAAGACCCAAGACTGCCATCTTGGTTGCCATGGCAACTGTAGGGTCAGCTCATGAGCCAGCTGGCTCCCGGCAGATGGCGTCATTATGGAGCTTCAAAGCCCTTTGTCACGGGGCAGCAGATGTGAGGGGTGATGCTGGCACTCAGACATGCTGCACAAAGACTCCTGGAGCCTGCGGAGGGTGGGTGGGGCTGGAGCAGAGTGGCGACACCTGCTGTGGGCTTCTCATCCTCTTCTTTTAAAATCAAACACTTGTGTGTGACGCTCTAAACTCCAAGTGGGTGTCCTCTGCAAATAGCCCCTCAGAGGGGGCTGCTGAAGAAGGGCTTAGGCTGAGATGTTGTCATGTGAAGGCTAGAGGAAGGGGAGCAGCTGCACCTGGGCTGGAGGGAGCGGCAAAGGTCCCAAAAGACACTTTTTTCACATACCTGGTACCTGCTTGATTCTGGGTTCTCCTCAGGGTCAGGTCTTCAAGGAACATGCCCTGCAGTATCTGGTACCAGGCTGCCCAAAAGCTGCTCCCTCTGGATCCTCAGAATAGCCCAGTCAAACCTACCCATGTTGCTCTACCAGAACATTCTCCCACCAAAAGAGCAAGAATAGCATTTGGCCCTATGCACATGCCTGCAACTCCCCCCACCCCTCCATATCTGTCCCCTGCAGTTTGTCAAGTGGGTTGTGGTGACAGATTGAATGACTTGAGGTGTCAAATCTCTCTCTATGCACGGTTTATTTTGAGAGAGAGAATACCCAGAAGCCATTAAGTACCAAATTGGGCTTGGCATAACTAACAGTTCTTGCCCACCAGAAAGTACCAGAGGTTGGTGGTGTGGTCCCATTGAACATTGTCGTACAGCCGTTCCAACTGAAGAGACACTTAGGGACCTCAGAATGAGGTCCCACCCATGTTCTTTCCATTGTCCTCCCCCACACTTTCCTTACCCGGAAAATAATGCCCCATGCTTCAGATTGCACTTCACAGTTGCTGGGTCACTTTATAGCCTACAGGTGTCATGACTTATTTATCATGGTGTCTCTGATAAATGGGTGGACTCTGGTGTTCACAGGTGTGTAAAGGGCAGCTGCTTAGAGAAGTGATGGTAGCTGCCTTTACTCAGCACCTACTACAAGCAATTTTGTAATTATTCCCTTAACCCTTCCTCAGTAAAGGTTCTCCTGTTTCTGTTTTGGATGTGAATTCAGCTAAGGCTTGGAGAGCTAAAGAAACTCCTTCAAGATCATACAGCTAAGTCAATGGTGAAGCTGGGACTTGACCCCCATGTCTATCTTTGTACCATCTTCTCCCTACCAAACAAGGGTGTTACAGCAACAGAGTCCCCAGAAGTCACGAAGCCCTTGGTATAGGGTGCTAGCATTGTTTGGCAGTAGCTTTTACCTGGCACTGAGATAACTATAGCAGAAATTAAACTGATATTACCACCATGTAAGCACATATATAGCCATAAAAGAGAAACCAAGTGTCCACCCCAGGGTGTAAGGCTGACAGTTTACATGTTCCCCTGCCCATACCTGTTTCTGTTTGGTTTCTGCCTGCCTTTTGTAGTAAGAAGTGGGGAAGTACAAAGAGTTGATTGGAGACAAACTTCAAACCAACCAGAAGGACTGGGGGGTAACTCAGTGGTAGAACACATGCTGGGAGCTGGGTGTGTTGATCCTAGCACTGTTTTTGTTGTTGTTGTTGTTGTTGTTGTTGTTGTTGGGGGTTGTTTGGTTGGTTTTGTCTGAGGCTTTTGCTTAGTTGAAAGTGTTTTGTCATTCAAGCATGAAGACCTGTGTTCCATCCTAGAATCCATGTAACAAAGGTGGGGCATGGTGGTGCGTTCTTGTAATCCTATAGCTGTACAAACAGCTGGCTCCTTGGAGTTCACTGACAAGCGAGCTTAGCTTACTTAGCAAGTTCCAGACCAGGAAGAGACCCTGTCTCCAAAACCAACATGAATGGCACCTGGGGTTGACCTCTGACATATATAGACATGTGTGTTTCTGTCTCTCTCACACACACATGCATGCACACACAGTTTTACACTCCTCTAAGGTAATGTGGGTTAAGAAAAGGCCACTTTGCCACTTGGTCAGGGGGTAGCCTTCACAGCCTCCTGTGGATGGCCTAGATTCTCTGCTCTGCCTGCTTCTCTTTCCTGAACCAAGAACTATAGGTGTGCACCTGCCTGTTCTCCTCTGCCATCACCACCATGGTGCGCAGGCTAGAGCAAAGCCCAGAGTCTGTGAGTCTGGGCTGAAATGTACAGAAGCCTTGGGATCAGGTCCATCTGGGGCAGCTGAGTGAAGTGAGTCTTGCAAGTCGAGGGAATGGGACTGAATGATGTGGGGCTTCTCGTACTCTGGCTCTAAAGTGGGCTCTGTGGGGTGAAAGGGATAGAAAAGGAAAGACATTGGGCACCATGGCCCAAGGAGGTTTAGTCCCAGTGATGCATAGTTTCTAACTTCCCAACCTCTGCAAACAGGGCTTTCAAATATCCTGATTTCAGACTATTTGCTATGCAGATCCCTGTAGTAGAACAGAGAAGGCAAGTGTCATACTTAGGCTTAGTTTTGCTGTAAATGAGGTGATGCCCTGAGGGGTGGGGACAAGGTGGTCCAATAGGAAAAACACCTGCAGCCTCCCACACCTGGATTTAGCGATATCTACTTTCTCGGTTGCTGTGTGACCTTGGATGAGCCTTCTCTTCTGTGGCATAGTCACAAGAAGTGGATGAGAAGGCAGAAGAGAACACGGTTCCAGAGTAGTACATAGGTTCTCAACCAAGGAGGGGCTTTGGGGTAAGGTGGGACTGAGTTTTCAGTTAAGCATACACTTTCCCTCAGGCCTTTCCTTGAGTTAGGGACTGAAGGTAAGGGGTCTGGAAGACATGACATGCTGAGTGGAGATCATCATCCCTTCCTTCCTCCCATCCCCAAGCTCTGCAGAACCCAATCATCAGCTTCCCTTCCTGAGCACTGTGCACCCCCCACCCCCACCGCCTCTGCGACTTGGGTGTTCTCATCTGCGGCTCCAGCCTGTCTGCCTCCGGCAGCATATGATGAGACTTGGTTCATTATTTATTTCCTCTGACTGTGCCTTTTCCACAAGCTTTGAAACCACACCGCCTGGATGAGGAAAGATGAGCAGTTCCTGGCATTTGTGGGCACAGAGGCCTCATAGCCACCCCAATCGTAGGTGAGAGAAACTGAGGCCCAGAGAACTATACTGGCTTTTCTGGCCAAAATCAAAGAGCTGGCTTCCACCCATGTTTGCCTCCATGCTTCCTTTCCATCCCGCCCCAGAGTGGTGGTAGTGCAGGCTTTTTCACAGCAAGTCACTGAGCCCAGGAGGGACAGGAAGATGTTAGTGCTGGTGGAACAAGAATTCAACCATCTAGCCCAGGCCTTCCATAGCATAAGGGATTGAAAGCCAGAGTTAAAATGTAAAGAAATACATCTTTTAAAGTTATGCTAGGGTGTGAACTCCAGGGAAGAACACTTGCTTGCCTGGTGTGCTGGAGGCCCAAGTGCTTCAAAACAGAAAAATAACAAACTAGGTTTGATGAAATGATAGCTCAGCATGTAAAGGCACCTGCCACAAGGCGGATGGCCTGAGTTTGATCCCACATGGTAGATGGAGAGAACTGACTTCTGCAAGTTGTCTTCGGACCTCTATGTCACCATGACCCTGTGTATATAAGTAAACGTAATCTAAAAATTAACTGCAAAGTGAAATTAAATATTCAAGTAATCTGGCTTCATTCTGGTCCCCACAGAGGGTTGAGAAACTGTGGGGTCTGGGAGGGAAGGTGCTAGGTCAGAAAAGAGGACTGATCTAGTGAGCAATCATTAACTTGCTTCTCTTGAACACACTGGGGCCTAGGTAAGTCAGTTGTCCTGCTCTTGTTTCTGGGGCTAGGGCTGCTGACAAGGAGAAAATGAGCCATGGACACTGGAGACTGAGAGCCCCAGCAAAAGGAAGACCTAAGCCTGCTTCTACAGACTCCAAGGCCAGGGTGTCCTCAGCAGCTGGGTACCTCACAGCCCCAGGCTGTACTGCCCAGGCTCAGAGATTGAAGGAGTCACAATAGGATGGGTGAGGTTGTTGCCTGTCCCCTATTCACGAGCCTCCACCTCCACACCCAAATTTGCAGGGCTCCCAGACACCTGCTAAGAGCAGAATGAGGAGCCTGCCATTCCTTTGCTCACTCTCAAATCCATTCAGCTATTCCTTGTTCATTCTTGCGTTCACTCTCTGTCTACTTATTAAGCAAATGCGTCTTGAACACCTGCCCTGTATCAATGACTTCTGTCTTCTCTCTTGGCCATGAACATAAGAAAGCAAGCAATAGAGTTGACACAGGCCAGACACCAGGGCTCCCTGGCTAGGGAAGTGAAAGGGATCTGACCTAAGGAAGCCTGGTCCAGAGGGAGGCTCTTCATCATGAATACTCCCAGACACACCCCTAAGCCATGCCCTCCTGGGCTGCAGCCACCTCTGTTAAGGTCCAGGCTGACTACCAAGCCCTGTGGGCAGCTGCAGAATCTTCAGAGAATCTTGCCATCATGTTCTTCCATGATTGACTCATCTTCCTGAAAGGGCCAGTAAGAGAAGGAATTGAGACAGAAAGCCTCTAAGAAATAATTGGGGTCATGGAGAGATGGCTCGGCAATTAAGAACACGTGCCATTCTTCTAGAGGACCAGGGTTCAATTCCCAGCACCCATGTGGCAGCTTACAACTCTTTGTAACTCCAGGGCATCCAACCCCCTCACACATACACGCAGGCAAAACACCAAAATAAAAATAAATAAATCAAAAATAAATAAATAAATTATAGTACCTTACTCGGTTTTTTTTTTTTTTTCTGATTAAAATGGATCTCAAGTATAGAGATTACCACATTTAGCAACAAGGTTGGAGATTGAGAGATGAGATTAGGTGTCATTTACTGAACATGTATTGAATCCCAGGTATTCTAGAGGTATTCTCTGCAGAATGACTGTCAGTGAGGTGAGACTGTTTTTCTGGTCTTATAGATGGAAAAACTGAGACCTGGAAAGACACTTCCATGGCAGCCACTGTCAAGCCCCAAAGGATGGGCTCTGTCTGCTATCTAGTCAGCAAAGGCCCCAGTAGATTCCCCAGTCCTCACCTCCTGCCAGCCCTGGTCACTTGCAGTGGGGAGGCACATGTTTCCCCACCTCACCTCTGCATCCCCAGAGAGGCTGCCAGCAACAAGGCTGGGAGCTTAGTGCTGTGGTAACTTCTGCTTTATCTACACATTTATTCATGTATGTAGATCTTGGGCCCCTCCCTGCAGGTCATGGTGATGCTGAGTGCCCAGTACCTCTGTTCAGGCCATTCTTAGCATCCCTCCTGCATCACCTCTAACTTCATCTCACAACTGGTCCATTTCTTCCCCATGTTGCTCAAGACATATTAGTGGTGAGGCCTATACTCCTGCCACCCTCTTGTGGAAGTGACCTTTAAGAGCCATCACACCCTCATGCAGCTGGTGGCTTCGTTTCCCATGTAAGAGTCCTGACCTTTTCAGGACAAGGGATGACCATCATTAACCATTACCCCAGTTAGTTCCAATATGGTATCACCTTGGTGCTGGTGGCTGCCATGTCCCTTTGTATGTCAACTCCAGGACACTCCATGCTTCAAGCCTCCTGGTTGTCCCTGTAACCTTATCCACCTCATTCTAGTATGTTCTGAGGATGGACGTGGGCTACCACAGTGTACTTGTGGCTTGTTTTCATAGACAGCCATAGCGTGAACGTACTGAAAGGAATTTTCAGAAACAGGTGATTTGTAGATTTTAAATAATATTACTAAATACAGCATTCCTATTTTATTATCACTAGTCTTTTATTGTGCCTAATTTGTTTAAAAAAATTAGTAGGCACTATTTTTTTAAGTGTACATTAAGTATTAAGTTTGAAACTATCTGGTTCCAGGTACCTCTGGGGGGCTTTACAATGTATCCCCTGAGGATGAGGGACTGCTGGGATGGAAACAAGGGGGGGCCACTAGAATCTTCTCAGCTCTAAGGAAGTGCCCCCAATATATCAGAATTCCTTTCTTCCTTGCAGTCCACCAAAATCTACCCTCTTCAATAGACATTGTAGTGTATTTATGGATTGAGTAACATTAGTAAATACACACGGAAGCTCACTGCAGCATCCCCCTTAGCCTTCAGGCTGACAGTAACTTAAACTGTGATTGGGCCTTTTGCTTAGCTTGAATGCTCCTTCCGTTTCCCCAAAGGCTGTATCTACTTGCGAGCTTCAGTGCATATGTCTTGTTTCCCTCTACCCTGGGCCAGCCCATTGAAAGAAGACCTCAGCCGGGTGCCAGGTGTGTGTGAGTCATAGGAATCCAGGCTTCAAGTTATGTGTGGATGAAGGCAGATGGAGAGGTTATTTTTTATTTTTGCTCCATTGCACTTAAGTCACATTTTCCTACCCTCAGCTCCAAGCTCTAAAAGCATTTTGTGGTATAAAATCTGCCATCATCTGATCCATTCTACCGAAATAAACCAGCTCCCCTGCCGTCATCTTCCCTGAAGAGTGCCCCTGCGTCATGCATTGAGGCTGGTGGGGAGAGGCTTGGCCTGTTTAGAGCACTTCATCATAACCCTCACCGTGTCCCCATCCTCTCAGCTCCCTGGGGGGGCTGCTCGGGTTTCTCGGTCTGTTATTACTGGAATGCCAGCTGCTCTACTTACAGGCCATCCACACAGACCTGCTCTGTCTTAGACCTTGCACGCCTGTGCTTAGCTCATCTCAGGAAAACACCATATAAAAGATAAATGCCAATGTGGCATGTCCTTCTCTCACCTTCCCTGTCTTCTGGCTTCCCACCCCTGAGCATCAAATGATCCATGAGTGCACCACTGCCACCCAGAGTCCTGTGGCAATTATATGTCAGTAGATGTCTGTCTACAAATACAGATCCAGAGCTGTGCAATCAGTGTAAGAATAGTAATCAACACTTTTAAAAAACGGTTTAATCCCAGCACTTGGGAGGCAGAAGCAGGCAGATCTCTCTGAGTTTGAAGCCAGCTTAGTCAACATAAGTTCCCGGACAGCCAGGGCTATGCAGAGAAACCATGTCTCAAAAAAAAAAACAAAAAAAAAAAAAACACTAAATTTAATATATATGTATGTAGCTATGTATGTGTGTATGTATATGTAATGTATGCTGGAGTTAGCTTCCATGTTCAATGATAAGTTGAGAATAGCAAAATCAGAAATATACTTAGGGGGCTGGGCATGGTAGCTCATGCCTTTAATCGCAACACTTGCAAAGCAGAAGCAGAGAGATTTCTGTGAGTTTGAGGCCAGCCTGGTCCACATAGTGAGTTCTAGGACAGACAGGGCTATGTAGAGAGACCCTGCTTCCAATATGTATGTGTGTTTATGTATGTGTATGTGTACACATACACATACATATACATGTGGGCTTCAGAGGTGGCTGGGTAGGTAATGTGATTGCCACGCAAATGAGAGTCCCTGAGTTCAAGTCCCTGGAACCCATGTGAAGCTGGGCTCATTTCTTGCCCAAGAAGCAGGAAGCTGTCAAGTTAAGAGCAAAAACTCAGTCTGGTGGTGGTGGTTGTTCATGCCTGTAATCCCAGCACTTGGGAGACGGAGATAGGAGAATCAGTAATTCAAGGTTGTCCTTGGCTATATGAGTTTGAAGTTAGCCGGGGCTACATGAGTTTTAGTCTCAAAACAAAAATGAATAAATAAATAAGTAGCACATGCTCTAACATTTTGAACCTCAGTTCAGCCATGTGCTATGGCATCAGCCAAGTGATTCCAGACCTCGGAGCTTTGACTCCTTAATTTGCCATGGACATAAAAAAAAAAAAAAAAAAAAGATACACCATCATATGGTTCACCTGGAGATTCTTTGAGGTCATAGGCCATGTGAGAGCCCATGGATATTATCTGTGCTGTGGCTATGGAGCATTCTGACAGATGGACAGCCATCCTCAGCAACGGTAATTTCACCCCCAGGCTACAATGAGCGATGTTTAGTGACAACATGAGGAAGAGTACAACCTGATACCTTTCAGTGCATGGGACAACCTGCTATGATGAAGAGTTGTCTAGACTTAAATGTTAGGAATGCTACTGGAAGCCTCCCTGGTGGTACTTTCTGTGGCTGTGGAGTTTGTTTGCTCACTTCCTATCTGCAGGAGGAATGCCAGCTCCAAAGAGTAGGAATATTTCCAGTCCTAAGCATCCCAGCCAGACTCAGTCCCAGGAGACCTGCATATTATAAGACCTTGGGTGTAAAGCATCACATTTCAGGGCTTCCATCATATGTCTGAAAATAGAATTATAAGTAGTCGAGAAACCTAGAGTAGAGGTTAATACTACAGGCACCATGGTTCAGACAGACTTAAATTCAAATCATAGCTGCTTACTTGGTGAACTTTGGAAAGTGACCCAGTCAAGGCTCACTTTCCTCATCTGTGCAATGGGTTAATAAACCCCTTCCTCATTCAGTGAGTTCATTTGGGAACTAAAGGAGCTGACACAAGTGATAAGTAGTTTTCTCTGAGCTCTGAATACCATTGGTGACAAGATGACAAACAAAATGGGTTTCATGGGCAATGTATCTTCATGAGTGAGCCCACCCTCTTGAGATACAGGAGGAGGCCAACCTGATGCTTCCGTGGCACTGATCTTTGACACATTCCCTTCTCTCCTCCTCTTGCAGATCTGTGCCATTATTGGTGGGACCTTCACTGTTGCTGGCATTTTGGACTCCTGCATCTTCACAGCCTCAGAAGCATGGAAGAAGATCCAGCTAGGCAAAATTCACTGACATCCTGCCCAGCCCAGTGACTGAGGACCAGGGACCCTGCTAGCCTGCCTCCAGTGCCCTATCTCCTTCTGCCTTCTTTGGCCCAGTGTGTGTGGGAGGAGGGGGTGGTGGTGATGATGGGTGGCACAAGGTTCCACAGCTACCTCTTTCCCCATGTTTTAGATAAATCAACACTGCCTGGAGTCATGGCGTTCCTTTCCCTACAGAGCCCCAAGACCAGAGTGAAGCATAGGGAGGTACTCCAAGGATGCTGGTGACCCCTCATGGGAAAGCTGTAGTCTTTTCTCTGGTAGGGACTAGTCCACAGAGCATCTCTCATCCAGGCTTTGACAATCTTTAAACCCCTACCATTTGGACACACTAACAGCTCAGTTTCTCCCCCAGCAGCCAACCTGAGCTCTCAGCCTTGGGACCAGGCTGCCCAAAGGTACTGCTACCTGGCGCTTTCAACATGGAATGGTACTTGGCAGGCAAGCCCCTAGAAACGGCATTGCAGCTGGAACTTGCTTGTGTCCCATTGCCTCATGCCCAACCTAGAGCTCAGGCCTTACCCCTTGCCCCACCCCTGCCTCATTCTATGAAGCAGATGCCCAATCGTTTGGCACAATGGTGGAGACTCAGATTTGCCCACCAGTCCTGAGGCAGCTCACGGGTGCCCCTTCCTCTCTTGTCTTTGCTTTTCTGAATTCCCCACCAATGTGCCTCAGCCGCTGTGCTATGTGGCAATAGCATTTTTTGGTGAAGGGGCTGGTTCCCACTGCTGAGTTCCCCCGACATACACTGTTACATTCTTCAGTGTGGGGGGGTTAGGGTCATGTGACTGGGAGGTTGTCCTTGGAAGACCACGTAAGGCACAGTCTGTGCACTTCTGTCCAATCCAGAAGCACCCTTCCCTGCAAACCACCACTGATCTTGTCTTGGTATCCACCTTTGGTTCCAAGGCCTTAGCGGGGGAAATGAAGCAGATCAGCTTCTTCTCTTTGCACCTCTACCTTGTAGGCTCCCAAGGGTGCCCAGCATTCGGGACCCACTTGCCATTGAGATCCTCTGTTAGCTGAGCACATACCAACTCGTTCCCAGCCCCAGGAGGCCCCAGTGTCTCCTCCACTTCCCCCTGAGGTGGATCCCTTCCCTGTTACCCCCCCATCCTTCCCTTTTTTGTCCTAAAGGGAGGGGCAGTGGTCCAGGCATGAATTCCATGTGGAGAATTTAAGCTATGCTCTCATGTCCAGAGAGAGCCGCATGCCTGGGCTTCGTTTATATGAGACTGCTTGCATACTTTTGTAATGAAGGGGGGGAGTTCTCCAGTAGGAAGTGTTTTTATTTTTGTTATGTTTTTCTTGAGTAATCTCTTATGGGTAGCCAGATTCTCTGCCGCTTGTAATTTTTGCCTCTGAATTCCAATTAGCAAAACTTCCCTTTTTATATGAGTTGACTGTTGTTGTGTATGTAAACTGCCCCGGAATTATTTCTGGTATCTGGCCACTTGGACAGATTTCTTTTCTTTTTTTAAACATTCTGTTCCCCAGTTACAGAAACCAGTCCCTTTGGTGTATAAATCTGTCACATGTGGAGGGTGGGGCAGGGCGGGACAGGGCGGGAAGTATGTGGCATGCATATGAGTTGAAATCCCACTTTTGTGAGGACACAGGGATGTCGGTTTTCCATGGAAGAGACGCCTCTGGTCTGTTATTCTTATAAAGGTATTCTCAGAGGGACATATGTTTCGAGTCTTTCCCACTCACTGGGTTCAAATAGATTATTAAAAGACTGCTTTTCAGAAATATTGCTGTGACTCTACCTTGGTTGTGGCTGGGTGGCCGTAGAGGCTAGGGTGGGACTGGGAGTAAAATTTAACTCTACAGGGCAGAGTTGAAAATGCTAAAGAGATCCAGTCAGTGGTGGCACATGCCTTTGATCGCAGCACTTGGGAGGCAGAGACAGGTGGATCTCTGTGAGTTCAAGGCCAGCCTGGTCTACAGAGTAAGTTCCAGGACAGCCAGGGCTACAGAGAGAGGGGGGGGGAGGGGAGGAGGGAGGAGAGGGGAGGAGGAGGAGAGGAGGAGGAGGAGGAGAAGAAGAAGAAGAAGAAGAAGAAGAAGAAGAAGAAGAAGAA
Source organism: Cricetulus griseus (assembly GCF_003668045.3). Lineage (NCBI taxonomy): Eukaryota > Metazoa > Chordata > Mammalia > Rodentia > Cricetidae > Cricetulus > Cricetulus griseus. The sequence continues at coordinate 47,146,185 of NC_048600.1, read as the reverse complement.
GAAGAAGAAGAAGAATGCTGGAGAAGATCTGTTGAGTACCAAGAGAATCTAGCAGGACACAGAACCATCGACCTTCACTATTCTAGTTGGCTTTATCTCAGCTAGTTTGTGTCTGTAGATGCTTATGGAAGCCTCTAGAAAGAGAGCTTCTTCTGATCAAGTTTAACTATGGATACCTTAGGAAGGGATCATCCTGGGATGAGGGGATTCGGATGTCACTGAAGGCCACAGGTGACACAGACCAAGCAGACTGGCAGTTCACTCATCCATAAGGACCCTAGTTTTGCTAAAGTGTCTGTAAAAAAAAAAAAAAAAAAAAAAAAAAAAAAAAAGTCATTTCCTGCTCTTCCTGAAGCACTAGTGTGACTAGAAATTTGGGGAACCCACCTGGGGGTGCCACGTGTCTGGAAAGCAGAACACCAAATGGATTCCTGGTTACAGGATAAATAGATTGACAGATGTGTTTGATGTTGGTGGACAACATTGAGGGATAAGTTGCTATTTTTATGATTTCTCCTTTTTGATGATCTCTGCCCAAATGTGGATGAGGGACGCAGAGCAAACCCATAGAGTGCTGACTCATAGGCTCAACCCTGGGCAGTGGTGGAGGCATATCACAAGGGGAAAATTCAAGTGCTTGAGAGGTGGGTATCTCATCACGGAGGAAGCCTGGGAAGAAGTGAAATGAAGCAGTGAGCTCAAATTAAGGGGCAGCTAGGTTTTTATTCCTTCATGTCACAGTAAGGAAGGGCAGTTAGGTTTTATTCCTTCATGCCACAGTAAGGTGTTTTTATTTGCTAGAAACAATGACAGGCCATTAGCGTTTCAAACCCCTTTTTAAGAAAAAAAAACCTTAGGGGTGGGGGGAGGGGTGGCTCAGCAGGTAAAGGAGCTTCCTACCAAGCCGGGTGACACACGATGGAAGGAGAATTAGCTCCCTCATGTGTCAAGGGGCATCATGCATGAGTGTATACACATACAAGTAAATAAATGTAATTTAAGGAAATATTTTAAGAGCCAGCAAGGTGGCTCAGTAGGTACCTAATGACCTGAGTTCATTCCCAGAAAGGTGGAAAGAGAGGGCAGTCTTCAGTTTGTCTTCTGGCCTCCACATGCATGCCATGCCACGTGACCTCCCCTTCCCTCCACACACATAATAATAAATAAAATTTATGTTTTTTAAAACTGGTTTTGGAGCTGGTGGTGGAGCTCAGTGTTAGAGGCCCTAGGCTTATTCCCCCAGCATCAAAACAACAAAGAAACCTGGTGTGCTTCTAGAAGGTTCATTATCTGAAGATAGATCTGTAGTGTGCACATGTGAGAGGGACATATGTAAAAGAACATTCTCTAAAGACCCTTTTCCTCCCCACAGCTGTTCCCTGCCAGTTCTTTGCTGATGAGGTCATGCATTTTATTCTAACCCATCATTGGGAGGATTGGGCATTCTCAGCATGCCAGGAAGAAGCAGGCGTAATTGCATCCTGGTCACACAGCTAGCAGGTGGTACAGTTGGAATTCCAACTCAGACCTGCCTGAGTGGGTTTTGAAGAGACACGGGGGAGGTATGGGGTCAGCCTCAGCCCCAAGATCATCAGAACTGTGTCAAAAAGGGAAACCGGAAGTGGATGGAGCAAGATCAGAGCAGGAGAGCCTTTTGTTTGTGTTTCCTTTTGTCTTTTTCTTCCCCATTTAAAAGCAGTGGTTCTAAACCTTCCTAATGCTGCAACCCTGTAATACAGTTCCTCATGTTGTGGTGACCTCCAACCATGAAATTATTTTCCTTGCTACTTCATAACTGTAATTTTGCTGCTGTTATGAATCATAATATAAATATTTTTTGAGAAATCTGCCAAAGGGTTTGTGACCCACATGTTGTGGTGACCTCCAACCATGAAATTATTTTCCTTGCTACTTCATAACTGTAATTTTGCTGCTGTTATGAATCATAATATAAATATTTTTTGAGAAATCTGCCAAAGGGTTTGTGACCCACATATTGTGGTGACCCCCAACTATAAAATTATTTTCCTTGCTACTTCATAACTGTAATTTTGCTACTGTTGTGACTCATAATGTAAGGGTTTTGTTTGGTTTGGTTTGGTTTGTTTTTTCCAGATAGGGTTTCTTTGTGTAGCTTTGGAGCCTATCCTGGCACTTGCTCTGGAGACCAGGCTGGCCTCGAACTCACAGAGATCTGCCTGCCTCTGCCTCCTGAGTGCTGGGATTAAAGGCGTGTGCCCTAATGTATTTTTGAGAAAGAAATTTGCCAAAGGCTTTGTGAGCCACAGTTTGAGAACCACTGCTTTAGATCAACCTGTGAGGTTGTGAGATGGTAACAGAGTTAATGTGTTCCCCATAGTGCTCCCCACATCTCCCATCAAGCTCTGTACATGGCTTCATGTAGGTACCAAATAAATCAATCAGCAAGTGAACATTCGAGGAAATGTGTAGGAATGACATGGATGTGCAGGAGATGAGACTGAACACAGGAGCTGCTAAGTCAATGAGTGAACTAACTTCCATGATGACTGCTATGAAGACAACCCCTGACCCTTTCTGGGCATAGTCATGCTGGCACCTGCCCCTGTGTTTCCATTGAAAGTAACTGACAAACACTGGGCACGGTGGCACACACCTTTAATCACAGTACTCATTTGAAGTCACTGATGACCCTTTCCCAAAACTGGACACACTGTCAATGGATGTCAGTGTGTCAGTGTATCCACACTGACAATGATTAGCACCGAAGTAAGTCACTATGGTCTCTACAATTTTAACTGCAGTAGCATACTTTGCCCAGATGGAGCCTTCCTCCAAAAATCTCCAACACTGATTGCAGGGGCCTCTAAAATAAAGTCCTAAACAGGACTCTGCAATAGTTGGAGCTCGAGTAATACTGGTGTTGGACTAATGTACCCTAATAAGCTAAGAATGTACCCTAATAAGCTTCTGTACCCTAATAAGCTAAGAATGTCCATTGGACCAGCCTGAAGGTGGCTTTTCTGCATTGGGCAAGACATCCTTTCTGCATCTTAGGGTCTCCATCTGTTAAGTGAACATTACAACGTCATAGCCAGCATCTGGGACAAAGTAGGTGTTCAGCATTTGTAGAGTGAATGGATGATTTGGGGTGGGGGAAATGCTAGAGATGATGAACGAATACTACTTTACACAAAATAAGCACTTCGGGCGTCTAACATAAAAAAACAGCGGAAGCTGGAAGCCTTTTGCCTCCCTCCTCGCCGCTACAGTGCTCAACGAGGGGTCATCACAGGGCTGGTACCTCCTTCAGAGCATAAGGCACACCAGGACCAAGACTTCAGGCCCAGAGGATGTGCAGCTTGTTTTAATTTGACGAACCTGCAGGTGGTGCCCGCGCTCCCAGCAATCTTCCAACAGAGGTGGAGCAAAGCTCCTTCACTTGACCAGGGACCGGTTGGGTCTAGGAGGTGGGCGGGACAGCCGCAGACTCCCGTGATGGTCACCAGGATCTTTCATAAATCTCTCTCAAGAGGTTAAAAAAGTAAAAGAAGCACACCACACTCTCGCCAGCGTGGTACATCGCACATGTTTTCATCAAACAGAAAGCTAACAGTTTGCATCATTGATACTAATTTTAGGACTCTGAGCACTGAGGATATATAGCTCAACATTAGAGCGCCAGTCCCCAGCATGAAATGTCTAAATGTGAAGACTACAGCAAACGCAAACGCTGTCTTTTGAATTACCCAGAGTGAGCCCCACACACCTGCTCTTCTTAAGAAGATTGATACCTGCTTTCTGCCAGGCACTGTTCTGAACACTCTAGGAAACTCGTTTAATTTTCATGGCAATACCAAGAGCATTCTCAGTCTACAGATCAGAAAATTAAGACTATAAAGCAGGCAGTTCCCAGATCCAGCAAGAAAGACACACTTGGGACCAGGTATGACTTTATGACCCAAGGGCTAAACAACAGAGAGGATTGTGTGGGAAAAAAAAAAATCCGAAAACATTGATACTCCTCAAAATCTTTGGAAGATGAAAGGATGGTTTTTAAAAGTTCAGATTTAAAGGACAGAGAAGTGTAAGTCAGTGGGAGAGAGAGAGAGAGAGAGAGAGAGAGAGAGAGAGAGAGAGAGAGAGAGTGTGTGTGTGTGTGTGTGTGTGTGTGTGTGTGTGTGTTTAATGTGTTGAATTACTGGATTCAATCCCCAGTGCCAATAAATTAAATTCTATTTTAAATTAATTCAGATATAACCCTGACTTTCCACCATATGCCGCCCCCCCCCGTGTTTGTTTTGTTTTGTTTTTGTTTTTTGAGACAGGTTTCTCTATGTAGCCTTGGCTGTACTGGAACTCCCTCTGTAGACCAGGCTGGCCTCGAATTCAGAGATTCGCTTGCCTCTGCCTCCCAAGTGTTGAGATTAAAGATGTTCACCACCACTACCTGGCCCACCATGTGATTTTTTTTTTAATTTTCTGATTTATTTATTTTTTTTATGTATGAGTGCTCTTTGTGTATACCTACAGGCCAGAAGAGAGCACCATGTGGTTGCTGTGAGCCACCATGTGGTTGCTGGGAATTGAACTCAGGACCTCTGGAAGAACAGCCAGTGCTCTTAACCGCTGAGCCATCTCTCCAGCCCCCACCATGTAGTAGGGCCTAAAATTTTGCATTTTGATCTTAGTAATCCTGAAGAAGCCAGTCAGATGGTTTTTGAATGGTGTGTCTTGGTGTTGAAAGAATTTGGACAATGTACAATCAGTCTGCCACACGTGCAGATTTCACAGAAATTGAACCAGACACAGGTGGAAAATATTTAGATAAAAAATAATTGTTCATTTCTACTGAACATGCACAGATTTTTCATTTTCTAAGCAATACAATATAAGAATTCATGTAGCCTTTACATTGTACTAAATGTTATGTCTAGACATGATTAAGTATGCAGGAGGACATGCATGAACTATGTTCATATGCAAGCATTATGATGGAATAGACTTGAATATCCATGGACGGAAGTTCTGTAACCAGGATGCTGAGAACAACTGTGCAGTACATACCCATGCGACTTCTACAGACTCCTTTGTTGAGGGCAGTGGGATGGAGTGTTGGGGAGAAACTAAATGGACATCAGCAAGGAAATGGGACTGCACGTGGCTCGGTGATAGAAGTGTTACTGGGAAATAGAGAGTGGGTTTTAGTCTTACTGATAAAATTAACCTTTTTTTAAACTTTTAACTAATGTATTCCATCTTTCAAAAAGAAAGACATGATTTTAATATTACTTAAAAATATGTTTAAGGCTGGGCATTGGTGGCACTCACGTTAAATCCCAGCACTCAGGAGGCAGAGGCAGGCAGATCTCTGTGAGTTCGAGGACAGCCTGGTCTCCAGAGCGAGTGCCAGGATAGGCTCCAAAGCTACACAGAGAAATCTTGTCTCGAAAAGCAAAAAAAAAAAAAAAAAAAACAAAACAAAAAAAAAACTGTTAAAAAAAAAAAGTAGGCAGGCAAGCCTCCGTGTTAATATGGTTGTAACAGACTAGGTGGGTTTCTTGTTTTTATCGTTCTCATTCTGCAAGGGGTCTTACACAAGCTGGCTACAAGTCAGGGGGTCAAACACAAACAGTGCAACGTGTACACTTGGAAATTGTAGATTGTGAAAGAGTACAAAGGAGGCCTGCAATAAAATTAATTTTTAAAAACTGGATTCAGAATGAAGTTGAAAACCATCTCATGGGTAGGCAAGCTGTAAATCTCAGCTGCTACCAGGAGGAGAGGGATAGAAGAATCCAGGGAAGGGTCCAAGAATGCAGGCAGACTGGGTAGTGGAGGTCTGAAAGCAGCTTGTGGGTACTGGTAGGGGCATGGGGAGATGGAGGTGGGTGGGATGGTGATGCCCACGGTGTCAGCATTTCAGCTGGTTACTAAGGATCCTCCCATTCCTCTGGTATTTTAAACTTTAAGGAGGGTGCTTCCTTTTTTTGAAATTGGTGTGTTATGAAGAAAACAAGAGGTGGGAGGCCGAGCTGATCTGAAGGGAGAGTCCCTCCTCAGTGGCCTCCGAGTAGGCTAAAGCTGTCTGTCTACCCAACAGAATAGGACCTGGCTGTTTGTTTTGTTTTTGAGACAGCGCCTCATATAGTCTAGGCTAGCTTTGAACTTTTGATCCCCTAGGCTCCTCCTCTCCAGTGCTGGAATGACAGGAATGAGACACTAGGCCAGGCTAGAAAAGGTCCCAAAAATCTGGATTCGGTCTCCAGCACAAAACCGGAAACTGAAGCCAGAGAAGCATCGAGAAGCTTCTGTTGCAGGTCCTACAAAGCATTCCCATCTTTTAGGCCCTAAGACTTACGGGTTCCGGCCTGTGGCTCTGCCCACTCCACTACTGGGAGAGACCAGTGCCGAGACTCGACTCCAGCCGCAGGGGGCGCTGTTCCGCTTCCCTGCAGCAGGAAGCGGAGCCTCGTATCCCTTCTGCGAGTGAGCCACGGGGAAACGTCATATCCGGTCCTGCGCGCACTGCACCGGAGCCGGAACTGGTGGGTAAATGGTGGCGGTTTCTTCAAGACCCCTTCTTGGATAGAGAACTGGCTCTTCCCTACCTCCTGCGACGCTCTTTACAGGGGATCACCGGGAAGTTCTACCGCTTGGTGACTTCGGACCGCAGCATAAGCCTCAAACGCTACTTCAATGTCCACTCTCACATGCTCCGGAAGACCCTGTCTTCCCGGCTATCCAAGGAACTGCGGCAGAAGTACAACGTCCCTTCCGTGCCCATCTGCAAGGACGACGAGGTCCAGGTACATCCAGGAGTCCTCGGATTCTAGTTTCCCCAGAACATATGGCTCAGTCACCCCCTTCGCACGGAATCCCGGAGGAGTCACATACCCCAAGACCTGAGGAAGGCGACAGAGTTACGCAGACGTGGTAAATGAGAGCAACTTCTGTGTCTGTGCTGCCTCAGAGCGTTACCTCGATAATAGTGATAAAATATTATGCCAAGGCTGCAAACATCTGCTTTTTCAATTTAGCCCACTGGCCTTTAGTTTGCTAAGTGTAGCTCATGATGGCTCCTTGAGCCAGTCTTTGAAGGAGAAGGTGCTACAGTATCTCTTGAGTTTAGCAGAACTAGTGGACAGAGATATGAGGGAGTCGACCATGCAAGGATACCAAGATGTGACAGAAATGAGTTGGAAGCAGCAAATCAGAGATGGGAAATGTCCAAAGACCATATGTTCCCAGTGACTGGAGCATAGGGTGTGTCAGGGCTGTAGAGGATGAAATGGGCAGAGATTAGATTGGTTGCTGAAAGGGGGACTATGTACTTAGCAGGCATTCATTGTTCTGGACATAAGCTATGAACAGGACTGTGGAAGCCTAGACTGCAGAGTGAGACTTTTCTCAAAAGTAAATAAATAAATAAATAAATAAAAGTTGCCTGGACTGTGTTCTGGATCACTTGTGAATGCCCTTGAGTCTCATCCCTGTCCCTGCTGCCTCGTAAAATCTGCTTTGAGCTGAGATCACCTCTGGCTAAATCCAGTGGCCATATTTATTACAGGTGGCACTACCATAGTTGAGTTCATGCTTGCAGTTGATTGCAACTTCTCAGACTCCTTTTATGATTAATTTTTTTTTTTCTCCCTACGATCCCGGAGTTCATCAAGGCCTGGGTCTGGACTAACATTCCTCCTTGTTTAGTATTCTCTCCAAGCTTTCAATGTATGTTTTGTGATAACAACTCCCAACTTGCCAGATCTCTCTCCTAGCAGGGCAGGGTCAATACTCATTGAATAGGAAAAAAATTATCAACTAGATGAATATGAAAGGTACGATAAAGGAGATTTTTTCAGTATATATGAGGTATGAATTGTGTTTTCTTTTAGATATGAAGAAACTGAAACTCCAGTTAAATAACTCAGAACATGGAATCAAGGATGACCATGATTTCTGAGTACGGGAACTACAGGCATGTACTGCTGTGCTAGACCTATGCAGTGCCAGGCATGTGCATACTAAGCACACTCTCCGCCACTGCCTCCACTCCCAGCCACAGGTTAGTTTTGTGTTTGTAGTGCTAGGGTTTGAACCCAGGGCCTTGTACATACTAGGCAAGTGCTCTTGCATCCCCAGGCCCATAATACAGTTTTTAAATTGTGGGTTTGAAATGGATGCATAGTAGTCTTTTGGAAATTTCTTTTCTTTCTTTCTTTCTTTCTTTCTTTCTTTCTTTCTCTCTCTCTCTCTCTCTCTCTCTCTCTCTCTCTCTCTCTCTCTCTCTCTCTTTTAACAGGGTTTCCTCTGTGTAGTCCTGGCTGTCCTATAACTCTATCTGTAGATCTGGTTGGCCTTATACTCAGAAATCCTCCTGCGTCTGCCTCCTGAGTGCTGGGGTTAAAGGCGTGCACCACCACCTCCCAGCTATAAAATTTCCTAAACACATTTTCTGTTTAGATGTTGAAATCTAGACTGTGGCTTGGTGGTAGAAATCCTAATGTGTAAAACCCTGGCTTCTGTCTTGATATTTAGGGAATGATTATATTCTACTAATTTTTAAAACATGTATTATTTATTTGTGTTATGCGTATGGATACATGTGTGCCACAATGCACATATGGCGGTCAGAGGACAACTTGTGGGAGTTCTGTCTAGTGTGTGGGATCCAGTAATCAAACTTATGTCTTCAGTCCTGGTGGCAATGGTCTTGGTGAGCCATCTTTCCTGCCCTATAGTTTTCAATCTCAAGACTTCTTCTGTAATGATTATCCCTGGCTGAGAAGGATTTTTCTTCTTCCTTAAGTAAATAAATAGAGGTGAACAATCTCTACACAACCAACCATAAGACAAGTATATAGCACAAAAAGTCATCTCTGACTGCCAAGTCTGCTTTTGTTCAGAAGTTTGCATGTTTAGCCCATGTGTTCCTGACAGCTTCCTCCATGTGTTGTGCTGTCCTAGATGGTTTGAGGATGTGACAAATGCCTGCAGGTCAGCAAGGCAGTCTAAGTGTACAGAAGTGAGCATCTTGAGCTACATCAAGCAGGGACAGCATAAGAAGGCATGTCAGGACTGTCTGTATCATGGGAGTGACTAAGGCCTAGAGACAGGCTAGGCAGGCTCAGTGGCATCAACAAGAGTCTACAGCAGTGGTTCTCAGCCTGTGGGTCGCAAGCCTCACAGGAGTCACAGATACTGTATCCTGCATATCAGGCATTTACATTATGATTCATAACAGTACCAACTGTTATGAAGTAGCAATGAAATAATAACATGAGGGACCATATTAAAGGGTCCCAGCATCGGGAAGCTTGAGAACCACTGGTCTAAAGGCTCTTCTGTGTTGTCATTCTTGATGATGGCTATCACCCCAAGTGGGCGGCAAGAGGGCTCAGGCATTCTAAGCATCACTTGTCCACTAGAAAAAGTCCTAAGAGAAAAGGGCAGAGCTCTCTTCCTGGGCATCCCTACCCAAGAAAGATGTGCTGTTCACCTTTGAACTCTCATTTCACACTACTGGAGTTTTCTTCCCTTAGTTTCAGATCCGTAAACAGAGTGGTTAGGGTCCTGTCTTCATAGTTCCTGTATTATTGCCCAGTAGCTAGTGAGAATCCATATGTTTTTAAAATTTTTTATTGAGCTATACATTTTCCCCCACTTCCCTTTCTTCCTCCCCTCTCCCCTTCAGCCTCCCCCCTGCCCGCCATGCTCCCAATTTACTCAGAAGATCTTGTCTTTTTCCCTTCCCTAGGTGGATCCATGTATATGTCTCTTAGGGTCCTCTTTGTTACCTAGGTTCTCTGGGGTTGTGACCTGTAGGCTAGTTGTCCTTTGCTTTTTACCACCAAATAGTACTCCATTGTGTAAATGTACCACATTTTCCTTATCCATTCTTCAGTTGAGGGGCATTAGGTTGTTTCCAGGTTCTGGCTATTCTGTATAATGCTCCTATGAACATAGCTGAGCAAATGTCCTTGTGGTGTGAATGTTCCAAGATTTTTTTCTAAGCAGTGTATCTTGCCAGCCAGAGATGTAAGCAAAATTTCCATCCATAACCAACACATTACTGAACTGTGTAAATAGTTCATGGAAGCTGGGCGGTGGTGACGCACACCTTTAATCCCAGCATTCTGAAGGCAAGTGGATCTCTGTGAGTTCGAGGCTAGTCTGGTCTACAGGCTCCAAAAGCTACAGAGAAACCCTGTCTTGAAAAACCAAAAATCAAACAAACAAAAGGTCTCATGGGAACCTCAGGGAATCTGAGGTCTTGAGCTTGGCTGTCAGGAGGAACCCGAGGGAGGCTCTGCTGTGGGGGGTTATAAATGGAGATTATAAATTCCTTCCATTTAAAACTCTGTCTCCTAACAGGTAGTTATCACCAGGCTGGAACCAGACTAAGACAGGAAAAGAATTCTTCAACACAAAGCCAAGTCTCATCAAGTTGGAAAGAGAAAGGCCACTGTAGGGATCTCATGGAGGATGCAGGAGTGAAATGAGCTGTCGTGCACCCAGGGCTAACTGCAGAGGCCTTGTCTTGTGCCGGCTTCTTTGAAACTTTTCAAAGTGTGTCTGATGTGTTTCATTGTCCACCTGTTTTGCTACTGAACTGTCACTCTGTAAATCTCCTTTTGCAGTTTTGATAATTTATGAATAAAAATTGGAACTATTTCCCAAAGTCAAGTGGCATTTACATTATTTTATAAATGAAAGCCTTCTCATCCACCAGCACAGTAGCACTGATAGGCCTTGCTCTTTGCTCTGGCAGAGGGGGGGAGGGTGGGGCTCTGGTTTTCTGAGGCAGGGGGTTGACTGATTGCTATTAAGATACCAACTGGCACCTCAGCCCACTGAGCTCCCGCTGCTGTTTCCCGGCACACCCAGCCTGATGATCCTCATGCTTCCTGGCTGCTGTTCCCAGATTCCTTCTTTTGTGTGCCCCGACCCCCCTTGATTTTTGAGCCAGGGTTTCTCTGTGTAGTCCTGACTATCCTGGAACTTGATTTGTAGACCAGGCTGGCCTTGAATTCATAGAGATCCACCTGCTTCTGCCTCTTAAGAGCTGGGACTAAAGATGTGTGCCACCACTGTCTGCCTCCCATATCCCTTAACCAGATGAACCAGGCAGGTCTCTTGCAGCTCCTTGCCCAGGCTCCCTTTCCCAAGGTCTAGACTTTGTAAATACGTTTTTTTCTAATTGAAGTGTTCTTCCACTGGAGCTAACTCAGGAACTAGCAGCCTGTGCTGAGATTTGACTCTGAGTTTGTCTTTGTGCTTTTAGTTCTTAATCCGTTCCAGCATTTTTCATGTGAGATTCCCATGAATGCCTGTTAGGCCCGCTTGCATGGCATCCTCACTCCCCTCCTGTATAGGCCTGAGGCTGAGGCTTGAACTCCCTCCTGCCTTTACTTGTATGACTCCCACTGGCACGTGGGTTCCATTAAACTTCAAGATTGAGTTTCTGGCTGAAGTACTCCCACCCCAGGAAGTCATCCTTTGGTTAGAATGTATTAAACAGCCCCTTTTCCTTTGCACACTGGAATGGAACTTGGGGCCTTGCACATGTCAGAAACATGCTGTACCATCCAACTCTGCTCTCTGCTCTTTCTCCCTGTATGAAAAACTATAACAATAAAAAGCAAGAACTGCTCTTTCTTGATTTAATATTTAATTGCTGTAATTTTTAGGTAAGGCCTCACTGTGTAACTAGCTGGCTGACCTTGAAGTCATGCTCCTCTTGCCTCAAAACGTCAGAATCACAGGCAAGCAGTGCCCATCTTTAGCTGTGAAAATTAGCAGGTCACCAACGCCACCTGACTGTAGGAGTCACATGTTTGTTTCTGTTAGTTTCCACCCTCTCACCCGAACTCCACTCCTGAGTGCCGTGTGTGTGTGTGTGTGTGTGTGTGTGTGTGTGTGTGGTGTGTGTGTGTGTGTGTCATGAACTTGGATAATTTTTTTGTTTGTTTTTTTTTTTGAGACAGGGTTTCTCTGTGGCTTTGGAGGCTGTCCTGGAACTGGCTCTTGTAGACCAGGCTGGTCTCGAACTCACAGAGATCTGCCTGCCTCTGCCTCCTGAGTGCTGGGATTAAAGGTGTGCACCACCACTGCCCAGCATGAATTTGAATAATTCTTAAATCCACACAGACTTGGTTTGTGTCTAGAATATATACTCAGTGTACAGAGTGGTTGCCTACTACACCAGAGGTGTAACTTGATGAGTGAAGTCAGTTGTTTTTGAGTATTTTGAGATTTGTGTTAGTATAGGTGTTTTGCCTGCATATGTATGTATGTATGTATGTATGTATGTATGTATGTATGTATATGTGCACCATGTGCATGCAGTGCCTGAGAAGGCCAGAAGAAGACATCACAAAACCCAAAAGGGTTGTGAGCCTCTGTGTGTGTGTGCTGTGAATCAAACTGGAGACTCTAGAAGAGCAGACAGTGCTATTAACTGCTGAGCCATCTCTCTAGCTTCGTGCTGGTTATTTTCTATTGAATTTTGTCTTCATTCTCAATCAGCTTAAACCTAGGAGTCCAGAAGTTGAGTAAAAGTTAATATCCTACTAGACTAAGTTTACAGCTATATGAGTTCTTTAGAGGAACAGAATCTATAGAATGAATATATACAAAAAGGGCATTTGTTAAGTCACTTACACAGTATTGCCTGTGCCATCAAACAGTGGCTGTCTTCACACTGGAGAAACAAAGAACCCAGTAGCTGCTCAGTTCACAAGATTTTCCCTTGGATCTCATTTCTGGACTGCCACCCAAGGGTTCCACCCTCTTTTATGCTGGGTCTTCCCTCTTCAAATGACTGATCAAAGTAATCCCTCCCTGGTGTATCCAACTGTCTCTCAGTCATTTGCAGATTCAGGCAGGGCAACGACCAATGTGAACCATCACACAGCCTGCAAGCTTAGGAAGCAATGGTGCTCAAAGCTGTGGCTGCTGAGGGTATGGTGGCTGGAGTGTAACATGGGGCTGTGTTCCTCCATCCCAGATTCCCACACAAGCACACAGAACCCAGCATATGCCATATTCCCCACCCTAACATGGTTTCTGGCTGAGAGACACACTGAAGCCATAATGGGGTTCACCTCCTCAATGGGCATACACCTGCCCAGTTGGGTCTCAGAAGGCCAGCAGGCACTATGGCTTTGTCTTAGTGTCTATTGCTGTGAAGAGTCACCATGGCCACAGCAACTCTTATAAAAGAAAGCATTTGATTGGTGTTTGCTTACCGTGTCAGAGGTCTAGTCCATTATCATCATGGCGGGAAGCATGGGGTAATGCAGACAGCTGAAGAGGTAGCTGGGAGTTCTATCTCAGATCCACAGGCAGCAGGGAGAGGGGCGGAGAGTGGGCCCAGCTTGGGTTTTTGAAACCTCAAAGCCCATCTCTAGTGACACAGCTACTCCAACAAGGCCATACCTCCTAATCCTTCCAAATAGTGCCAGTCCCTGGTAACTAAGCATTCAAATATAGGAGCCTATGGAAACCATTCTTATTCAAACCACCACCGACCTCTTGGGAGGCACTTGGGTTAATTTATTAGAGTGAGTTGTAACCTTTGCCTGTATGTCAGAACATGTGCTGAAAAGCACAGGAATGAGGTGGGAAAAGCACTGTGCCTGGCACACCGGACTATATCTATAGTTGCTGCCAAGGAATGCAGGGGCAAGCTTGATGCCAGCAGGACAGACATGCAGGACTCCTGCAATTCACTGTTTAAAAAAACCTTGAAAAAGAAAGCAGAAATGAGGTGGAGAGTTAGTTCAGCAGTTAATAGCACTCAAGGTTCTTACAGAGGACCCTGCCCCCACATCAGTTATGATCTCTGACCTCTGCAGAGGTACACAAATCTCACATGGATACATATACATGCATGTATATACACATAAAATTTTTAAAGTCTTTAAAAATATTTTTTTAAAAAAAGAAAACAATCTGGGTAATGGTGTTAGCGATGTAGCACATGCCTTTAATCCCAGAGGTAGAGGCAGGCAGATCTCTGTGAGTTCCAGACCAGTCTAGTCTACAGAGCTAGTTCTAGGACAGCCAAGGCTATACAGAGAAACTCTGTCTTTAAAAAAAAAAACAACTAAACAACAACAAAAAATAGAGATGTTTGTAATCCCATCATTCAGGAGCTGTAGACAGGAAATCACAAATTGGGGAGCACCCTGGGCTACATAGCCAGTTCTATGGCAGCCTAGCCTATATAATCAAACCAGTCTCCTCTCTCTCTCTCTCTCTGTCTCTCTCTGTCTCTCTCTCTCTCTCTCTCTCTCTCTCTCTCTCCCCCACACACACCTTGAAGATTATTATGCTAAATGAAATAAACCCACCATGGACAGACAACAGCGTGTGGTTCCTCTTTTAGGGGGTTCCAAACATACTGAGAAAGTAGAACAGTGGTTGTCAGGGGTTGCTGGGAGAGTTGGTGCGGGGAGGGCTGGTGGGAGGCAATTGTTTAACAAATAGGAGAAACATCCGGAGAGCATGGTGGCACTTGCCTGTAATCCTACTACTCTGAGAGGTCATGGCAAGGGGATCACAGAGTTGATCTATCCTGGGGTCTAGTGTGAGTTCTAGAGATTGTTTGAGCAACAATGTAAACAATTGCTTCAAACAGTCTTAGGACAAATTGTATGCTACATGTATCATAGACGATTTTAAGGAAACAAGAAGTTATATGTGAGGGAGGCAGGGAAGAGCTGCTTTCTCGCCTTTATTTCTGGTGATCTCACACTGTCTTGTCTATTCAGTTCAGCTGCACAGTGGTTCAGTGGGTACAGTCTATGTCTAGTACATACAATGGTTAAGTGAACACATTCTATGTCTAATATACTCCCAGAAACAACAAGCAGCTGAACAGTGCCTGTCCTCCAGAAGCAACATGTAGGCATGTCCAAACTTAAGACGTGCCAATGTGACACTGTCATCTACAAGGTTCACACCTGAGACTCACACAATTAGTAGCAACCCCCCCAAAAAAATACAAAAAAAACTCATAAGATTTTAAATAAGTTTAAGATTCTTTGTTGGGTCACATTCATAGCTGTCCTCAGGCACAGGCTGGACACTCTGAAGGGTTTGAACAAGGTCATACACAGACACAGATGTGCTAACAGCAGGCAATGGGCCTCAGCGGTGCTTTGCCTGGGACTTACAAACATCATAATTCCTGCTGAGCTAAGTTATGCAGGAAAGCAGTATCAGCACAAAGTGTACCTAATGATTCAAAATAAACGCCTCCTCCTTAAACAAAGAAGCAAAATACCTAGTGTGGAATTCTCAAAGAATAAATTATTTTGTTTCTAAGAAGGCCAACCAGTTTTAACTCTGAAGTGTGCTAGACAGCTAAAGTCTTGAAATCATTTGAAGAGTTGGTAAAGCTGTTGAAAGTTCCAGCTGATTCATAAATCCATTCTACTTGATGAAGGAAGGAGGGATGTGGCTATTGCTGGGAACCTGATCCACAGCCCTCACACTAGAGTCAGCTGAGAGATCTCCTTCCTACCTTGTTCAGTCTGTGAGCTTCTTCAAAGTCAACCTCAGCTCAACACAGAGGTTCACCTGTAATCCCAGCACCTGGGAGTCAGAGGCAGGAGGATTTCGAGCTGGAGGCCAGCCTGTTCCACATAATGAGACCCTGACCCAATGAAAAAAGAAGAAAAAACAAAAAAACAACCCTCCAAGAATTGTTTCCTTCCTCTGTGCCTAAGAAAGTACATAGTATGATGAGCCTACAACAATCTTGGCAAGCACAACTTTAATATTTTTGACTAATTCCTACTCTTCTTGAATCTGTTGTGACAAGAGGCAGGAATGCAATGTAGGGCCTGGTCGTCCTCAGCTGTCAGTCTGTCTTGGGGCCTATTTGCAGGTCTGTCTTCTTCCCAGGATGTGGTCTCTCAGAGGGCTGTCCGATGTACTTCTATAACTCAGACCCTAGCATATTGTACAAGACATACAGTACCGCCAACAGCCAAGAGCCTGTGTCTTGAAAAGTCATCGCCAGAGGCTGGAACCTGGCCCTTCCCACTTACTATGTGACTGTGGTCAAATTCTTCACCTGAAGCAGCGATTACAATTCCAAGTAGTTCAAGGACTATAGAAGAATGCAAAGCTTACAGTCAGGAGCCTGGCACACCGGACTTCATAACAGTAATCTACTATTGTTAAGCTCTTTACATCTGCGCGTAAAGTATTGATAAGATTGTAAATAACACATCGAGGAAATGGGTCTAAATTCTTGACAGAAAACTTTGACCAGCTTCTAGATGCTGCAGCCTTGAGACAGGCCAGGTGAGGGCAAGGCTCCTAGCCAAGGGGTGGAGTCCGACGGGCGAGTCACGCTGAGCGCAGGGGGCGGGGACTTTCGCGCGCAGGTCACGTGAGCCGCTGTTGACACTTCCGGGTGGGACCAGAGAGAGGCTGCGGAGTGGTTCGTCTTCTGGGGTACAGGCATGGCGTACCACGGCCTCACTGTGCCTCTGATCGTGATGAGCGTTTTCTGGGGCTTCGTGGGCCTTCTCGTGCCCTGGTTTATCCCCAAGGGTCCTAACCGGGGGTAAGTACGCCAGGCCCGAGGCCGTGGGAGCGGAGCAGCGCGGCGGGAGGATCACGGAGGGAAGGATCGCGCGTGGAGGACTGCAGCTGGAGGATGAGGCGGGGTGGACCACACAGGGGAGGACCCCATGCGCTTCTGGGAGCCTGTTAGTATCCCTGGCCGGAACGTGAGGTCACCTCTGGCAGCCCCTCCCGGAAGTGATTTTTAGGGAATGCTTTTTGTCTTGATGGATTGAAGGTGTGCACATCGACTGCGGAGAAGTTAGGGCGCCTCCCGAGCCAGTCTCACTGCTTTGATCCTGTCATTCACGCACTAGGGGCTTTTTGCCCAAACTTCAAAGAAAGGGTTCTGAGAAAACAGAAATCGCCCTCTCCGTCCCCGATGCTGCCGCAGTGGAGGAGTCTGAGAAGCATGCTAGACAGTACTGAGCTTAGCCTTTGCATCTAATGGGCCCAACCCAGGAGGAGGCGAGCCTGATCTAAGCGAGGTTAAATCACCCGAGCCGAAGGTATTGTTTAGAAACCTCTGCGTCATACCTTCCAGGGCGCTCCTGTTCTTGCGTGTAAATGAGTATTTACAGTGGTTGGCCAAGATAGATTTTCATTCCCCCACCCAAGGTTTTGCTAAATGGTGCTTTCTTTGTTTGGAAATAAACTTCTGTATTATAGTGTAAACCGGACCTCTTCAGAGGAGACACCCTCTTTTTAGTTCCTCTTTTGAATTTCAATAATTTTTTTCCCATATCAACTCAAGATCATGTGGAGGTGACACTTACACCGAAGCCTTTGTCAGAAACGTCCTTTGCTTTAATGGGTCAGACAGTAAATGGTGGCTGCATGGTGCTTAGCGCCACAGCACTTCCCAGAGTAGATAATGTGTATTGAGAGGGACGTTTTTTATTAAAGGAAGTTTTACTGTGTTTTGTGACATTGGCCTCTATTGCTGTCTGGAAAACACTGACTTTTAAAAATAAATGTTCTTTCTATTAACCTAAAAAACCATTTTTAAATTTATTTGTTATTTATTTTATTATTTATTTTATGTGTATTGGTTTTGCCTGCATGTATATAAGGGCACCTTGTGCGTGCAATGCCCACAGAGTGCTTTGGAGCCCTTGGAATTGGAGCTGCAGACAGTTATGAGCTGCCATGTGGGTGTTGGGATTCCAACCTAGGTCTCTGGAAGAGCAATTGCTCTTAACCAAAGAGCCATCTTTCCAGTCCCCAAATAAATCACTTTTTAAAGGGAAATGATAAGTCAGTTTCTATCACTTACAAGCATCAAGCCCCACCTCTGGCTAATATAGTTCTACAGGATCTTCAATTTATAGCAGTTGTTATGGTATCAGAATTCTGGAGTTATTAAAGTGACTTGTATTAACTGAATTAAATTACGCCTTTTTTTTTCCCCTTCCTGGAGCTAAAGACAACAAAATGTCACTGTTGTGTTTATACCAACTGTGTTTCATCCCATCACTGTCTGACTTTCTGGTCTTTGTCCCCAGAAAAACCCCTACTAACATTTGGAGTTCAGACCACTCCTTTCTTAAAACTCTGCTCTCCCCATCCTTCGGATCAGGTACCACCCCCACCCCTGGTTATGTAGAGTAATGAAACCCCTGCTGCTTATAGTCAGTTGTTTATAGTCTATTTGATCTGCAGTGACGCAGTATCTGGGTCCCATTCACAGCCTCCACTGCATCCTTGTGCTTCCTGCTCTTGGCAGGATTGAGCAGGTCTTGAAATGGTGCCTCCTAGGACTTAGAGGTTTATGTTTTGAGAAACACTGCTGCAAAGTGGTTGAGCTCTGTGACCTTGGAAGATTTTTAGTTAGCTTTTCCATGTTCCTAATTTTTTTTAACTGAAACACAGACATTTTAGGGTTAATTAATACCAGTTCCCTTTTACACCCCCCCAGAAAAAATTGTAAATCAAAATATTTTTTTGAAATTTATGCAAGAACTGGCCTGATTCATGGATTTTCACCTGGTTCTGGTGATTTCTCTCTCTCTCTCTCTCTCTCTCTCTCTCTCTCTCTCTCTCTCTGTGTGTGTGTGTGTGTGTGTGTGTGTGGTGGGACAGAGGGAGGATAGCTGGGGAGTGAACCTCCCCAGAGCCTCCCACCTTCTAGGCAAGCACTCTACCACCCAGCTGAATCCCCAGCCACCATGCCCAATGCTTGCTACAGGAAAGCATTTCGGATTTGAGGGACTAGGAGGTTTTCATTAAGGAAATAAGGAATTGTGTAAGGGAGGAGTGAAACAAAGAGGACCTCTGTGTTGGATGATTTCCCTTTCACAGTGCTTTGAAAATGGTGTGGTTAGGAGTTAACAGGACCCAGTGAGACAGCAAGGTGCTGGAGGGACAAGGCCCCTTCCCAATGTGTGGGTAGCAGGGAGCCAGCCCTTTGCTCTTCTTTGGGTTTTTCCTGCAGTGGGACATGGTCAGGACACAGCTCCTGTTTGTGCCTGCTTTTACCTTTCCTGATCATGCCTATCCTTCATGATGTCCTTCTCTTTAGAAGCCACAGATTCTCCAGAAGTGTTAGATTCTTCTCAGTGCCCTCCTTGCCAGATGTGGGGAGCACACAGGGGTTAGTGGGCCAGGGATTATGTCTGATCCAGTTTGCTTCATCAACATTTTGGAGCATCAAGGATATAGAAAGTCACATATCAAAGGCTGGCTGGTGGCTAAAAGTGCTTGCTACCATGTCTGACAACCCCACAAATTGTTCTTTGGTTTCTTCCTGCCCTAAGTCCTCTGGAATTAGTGCTCTTCCAGAGGACTTCAGTTCAATTCCCAGCACCCACATGAAGTGGCTCAAAACTGCTTGTAAAGCCAGGTGGTGGTGGCCAACGCCTTTAATCCGAGCACTCAGGAGGCAGAGGCAGGCAAATCTCTTGAGTTTTAGGCCAGCCTGGACCACAGATTGAGTTCCAGGACAGCCAGGGCTACACAGAGAAACCCTGTCTCGAACACCAAAACAAACAAACAAACAAAAACCTGTAACTACAACTCTAGGGAACCAACCTGATTTGGTGTCTGTGGGCACCCACACTCATGTGCTCGAGCACATACACATAATTAAAAATACAAAATAAATATTTTTAAAAGGTTGTGTGTCAAGGCCATATACCACAATAGATTTATACATGTCTGGTTTGTGAATGCATATGAATGTGTGTGTATAGATGTATAAACTTTTGCTGAGACATTTGAAAATAAATTGCAGCTTATGACTCTCCACTCCTGCATGATTGTGTGCAGCTAGTTCCTGTGGGGCAGTGTTTGAAGAGGAGCGTTTTCCTGTGGTAGCTAATGTTAGGTGTGTAATACAAAGGCTCCTCAGGTGCTTCCATTCTCTTTGGGAGAAGAGCTAGGCTCCTAAGCTAGGCTCAGGAACAGGAGAAAGCAGAAACTTGGAACTGACATTCATACACATGTGTTGGGGGCAGAGTGAGGCGGGGTAAAGGTGCCTGCCTTCAGGAGTAAGAGGTTGAAGAGTTGCAATTTGGAAGGCTGCCTGTCTGTCCATCTTTATGTAGCCTAGGCTAACTTCAAACTTACCAACCTCCTGTCTTGACCTTCCAAGTGCTAGAATTACAGGTGTGAACCACCATAGCCAGTTGGGTAAAGGGATTAGACTACAAGTGATTACGTAGGTCTTCACTGTTTTGTACAACTGTCATGTTTCCTTGTCTTTAAAATGTGTGTAGAGGTGATGGACAGATGGCTTAGCAGCTAAGAACATTTGCTCTTGAAGAGGACCAGAGTTTGATTCCCAGGACTCACAGCAAGCAGTTCATAACCACCTACAACTCCAGCGTCAGGCAATCCAAAAGCTCTGCTTCTGTGAGCATCTGCAGTCGTGTGCACTCCCCCACCCCACACTCAAATAGTTAAAAATAAAATGTATCCAAAATCTGACCGACTCTTGCTACCCGCACCGCTCTAAGCCTTCTCCACTAGTTCTGAAGCCCCAGCCTCCGAGTACACACCCTCCTTCCTGCTCAGTCTGCCTTTTCACGTTCTCTCTCTTCCCCCACCCTAGTTCAACCCAGATGAGAGATCATGGGAGAAGTCATGCCAGATTTTTTTAGTTTTCTTCAGATCCCACCTAGTAATGTTTTAGGCAGGCTCTGAGATAAACCTCTTTGACTTCACCTCCTGCCTCCCAAGCCTGCCTTGCTATTTATTGCTAGTCTTGTTTCAGCAGCTCAGACATCCTTCCTACGAACCTCTAAGTCCCCTCTCAGCTCATGCCCGAGTTTACTCTCCCGCTCCTGGGAGCCCTCACTCACCCAAGTCAACATCTGCAGTCTCTTTAACATCACCACAGCCCCTGCACATCTGTCTTCCTCCCCTTGCTTTATTTTCAGAGGTCAGCACCTGCTGATCCCTCAGTATGTTAAAGATAGATAATTGTCTGTCTGTTGTTCATCTTATGTGTTGTCTGCTCTCCCCTCTCCCCAAGCCTGTAAACTTCACAGGGAAAGGGCAGGATAGACCTTTTAAAATCTTTTTTTTTTTTTTTTTTTTTTTTTTTTTTTTTAAATTGTATGTGTATGGGTATTTTGTCTGCATGTACAACATGCGCATGTAGTTCCCAGAGACGCCAGAAGGGGGCATCAGATCTCCTAGAACTGGAGTTGCAGACAGCTACTACGTGAGTGCCAGGAACTAAATCTAGAGCAGCCATCTCTCCAACTACCAGTGTAGACACTTTAAATCAATCTTATTCATTGCTAATTCTCTAGAACCTGATACACCCTGGGTACTCAGGTAGAATTGTGGAGTGAAGGAATGTACCAATAGATTAACCACAGGAAATGCATGCATATTCTGACATTTGTCCTGTTTGCTCCAGGGTGTGGCAATCCCCCCGGGGGAAATAGGCTTCACTGAAGAGTGTAATGAAAGGATATTTCTGAAAGATTGATCTGATTGATTGTAGAGAGAATAAAAGGCCTAGAAGAAACTTTTAAATCTGCCCGAAATAAGTTACCCAAACCAAACCAGCGAATTTTGTTGCTGGCAAGTGAGTGGAAAAAAGAAATCCATCGAAGAGGGAGATGCTACAAAGGACAAACCCACAGCATGGGTGGACATGAAGAGGAAGCTGTAGCAGGAGATGGCAGAGTTAAAAGTTGATTAGGGGAAATGAGGGTGCTTATGAGTACTGTGTCTGTATTAGTCCTTCATGCTTGCTCTACCACTGAGCTACACCCCAGCCTTGGGGACCAACAGGAGTGCTTAGAGAGAGGATAATGAGCTCTGGTGTTACTGTTTATTTTAAAATTAAGATTTTTTTAAGATATATTATTTTTAAATTTGTATGTGTGCTTGCACATGTTTGTGGGTGCCCGTAGAAGCCAGAGGCATCAGGTCCCCTGGAGCTAGAATTAAGGGCAGTTGTGAGAGCTGGGAACTGAACTCAGGCCCTCTGTAAGAGCAGGATGTGCTGAGTACAAGTTCTGTTTTACAGATGCTGAAATTGGGCTGGAGAGATGACTCAGCAGTTAAGAGCACTGGCTGTTCTTCCAGAGCACCTGGGTTCAGTTCCCAGAACCCACATGGCAGCTCACAGCTGTTTGTAACTTTAGTTCTAGGAATCCAACACCATCACAGACATACATGCAGGAAAAACAATAATGCCTGTAAAATAAATGCTGAAATTCTGCTGGTCGGAGACCCAACTTTAACTTTTCATAAATAGAGATAGGGAGGGGTCCAGGTAATGAGCTTAGTTTTTTATTATTAATTTATTTTTTGCATTCCGATCCCAGTTCCCTCTCCCCCCTCTCCACCCACTTCTCCCACTCACTCCTCCCCACCTCCCATCTGCTCCTCGGAGAGGGTAGGCCCTCCCCTAGGAAGTCTATTAAGTCCCATCATCTCCTTGAGGCAGGACCAAGGAACTCCCCCCCTCTCCCCCTCCCCCCCATGCCTAGGCTGAACAAGGTATCTCTCCACTAAGTAAGATTGTACATTAGAGTTAGGTCTTGAACCCCCTGCCAATGGCCTCATATGTTGTCCCAGCTGCACCATTGTCACCTATATTAAGAGAGTCTAGTTTGGTCTTATGCAGGTTCCCCATTTGTCAGACCAGAGTCAGTGATCTCTCACTAGCTCGGGTCAGCTGATTCTGTGGGTTTCCCCATCATGGTCTTGACTCCTTTGTTCATGTTATTACTCCTCCCTCACTTCAATTGTACTCCAGGAGCTCCACCCAATGGTTAGTTGTAGATTTCTTATCTGCTTCATCTGTTTCTGGAAGAGGGTTCTAGATTCTCTGGGGTTGTGGATTGTAGGCTGGTTATTCTTTGTTTTATGTCTAATATCCACTTATGAGTGAATACATACCATATTTGTCTTTCTGGGTCTGGGTTACCTTACTCAGGATGGTTTTTTCTAGTTCCATCCATTTGCCTGCAAATTTCAGGATGTCATTGTTTCTTCCTGCTGAGTAGCACCCCATTGTACTATATATAAAAATGTACCATATTTGCTGTATCCATTCTTCTGTTAATGGACATCTAGGTTGTTTCCAAGTTTTGGCTATTATGAATAATGTTGCTATGAACATAGCTGAGCAAATGTCCTTGTGTGAGTATATGCCCAAAAGTGAGCATAATTTTAACAGTGTTAATTCATTGCTGGGAATACTATCAAATATGGTTGTTCTGTCAAAATGAATTGTCAGTACAGACATCTCGTTTCCAATCAAACTGGCACCAACACATTCCTTTAAAGACAGATTTTTGATTTTGTACTTAAACTTGCACTCAGTGCTCATTGCAGTGTGTTGGATGTTTGGATTAAGTGCAGGTCCATTGTCTTGGTACACACACAGTCCTACAGTCCAGGAGAGTGGGAAGGGATATAAACCATTCTGCAAGGTCTGCATGTTCACTGATGTCTAATAATGGCTTTTTTTTTTCTTTTTTAGAGTTATTATCACCATGTTGGTGACCTGTTCAATTTGCTGCTATCTCTTGTAAGTATCTTGTCTTTATACATAATTTGTCTTAAAAACAGTTATTCTTGCCGGGTGGTGGTGGCGGGGCACGCCTTTGATCCTGCACTTGGGAGGCAGAGACAGGCGGATCTCTGTGAGTTCGAAGTCACAGAGCCAGTCTACAGAGCCAGTTCTAGGACAGGCTCCAAACTACAAAGAAAACCCTGTCTCGAAAAACAAAACAAAACAACAAGTTATTCTTGGTATTATAATGTTTTAATTGATACATTTTGGGTCATTGGCACTTATTTATATTTGCTTAATATCTACAAATTGTGTCCTCAAATCGAATATGCTCAGAATTGCACATTTTCAAGTGCTCAGTGTGTTGGGTAAGAGCTGGCAGATGGGAATACAAATGTAATTTAATTGCTGCAAATGTTAAGCTTATAATTATCTGGAACTTATAATTATACTACTTTATATCTTACTATTGTGACATATTTATTTAATTGTACTCTTTTCACTTACATATTTCACTTGAATGTAATGTCTTTGCTAAGGTAAAACATTTTTTTTACCCAGATGGGTAAAAATGGTTTTACACATGCGGGTGCTTTGCCTCCCTGTGTCTGTGCACCATGTGAGTGCAGCGCCCGCCCACAGAGGCCAAGAAAGGGCTTCAGAGCCTCTGGCACTGAGGCTGCAGGTGGCTTTAAGCCACTGTGTGTGTGTTGGGAATCAAATCTGGTCCCATAGAAGAGCAGCAAGTTCTCTTTTTTTGTTTGTTTCCCTTAGACCAGGTTTCTCTGTGTAGCCCTGGCTATCCTGGAACTCACTCTGTAGACCAGGCTGGCCTCGAATTCACAGAGATCCACCTGCCTCTGCCTCCCGAGTGCTGGGACCAACAGTCACAAGTGTAATAAACAAAGTGCTTTATTTAATCCAATGTTGGAGTGGCAAATAGTGACCTCCAAGAAGGTCATAAACTCCTTTTAAGTGAAGTTAGGGGAATTCCAGGGAAGAGGGAGGGGTTAATCTGGGGCTGATTGGTGGAGGAAACATTAGTCTGGGGGACTGACTGGTGGGAGGCCTAGTGGTTAGGGACTTTAAAGTGGCAGGGTAGGAAAAGCTATCTAGCTATTAGGAGACTGTTGTCCTCTACTGAGCCAACAGAAGGTTGATTGATTGCTCCTGAGTTGTGGTTCTACCTGAGAACTGTTTGCTTAGCTCTAGCCACCTCCAATAAACGGAAACTAAGGACTGGTCCCTGGCAGGGGCCATTAGAAACCTGTCATGGCTCTGGTCTGGCTCCTTAGCCTTCTCAGTTTAGTGCTACCATGAGCAGGAGATGGCAATTTCCATCCATCCTGAAATGAAAGGACAGGACCCTCATGCTCGGCACCCATGAATGTGTAGTATCCTGGGGCTTCTGCACAAGGATTTTAATGAAGTTTGTATAAGTGGGGAGAGATTCCTACCAAGATGCTTGGCTTTCTGCACACCCCTTCAGTGACTCCTAAGCAAGGTTTTAGATCTGTCTTACAGGTGCTAAATGATCTCGTGGTGTCTGGCTGTACCGACACTAAACTTGACGATGGGGTTGGCTGGAGTTCACTTTTTTCACCTTTCTGTGTATTTTGGATAGAAAGGAAAAGAGGCTCTTTGAGCTGATGACTTAGTCTGTATGGTGGCAGTCTGACAAAGACCAAGTAGAGTGGTATCTTACAATAGCTGAAGAGGAAAGAGCAATCTTATGTGTCATCATCAAGTTTATTTCATTTGGGACAGGGTCTCCCTGAAGCCCTGTCTGGCTTAGAATTCACCATGTAGACCAGGCTAGCCTCAACTCATGGAAATTCTACCTTCCAAGCACTGGGATTAAAAAGTCACTCCCAGCCTGATTTTGACTTTTTAAACCTACTGTATTCTCTCTCTGATTTTCCCACCTTTAAAAGTTACCAACTCATAGGCAAGCTTGGTTCACCCCCTCATGTTCTCTTCTACTTCAGATTGTTTTGAAGCAAATCTGGTTTATTCTGTGTCTTGGCGATAACCACCATTTCAGACATAACCACAGTGTGACTACCATGCTCTAAAATTAACTCCTTTCTATCACCAACTAGCCTATTGCATTTCACTTCCCTGATTGTCTTATTTATTTAGTTTGTGTGGATAGCGAGCCACATAAGCATCGCACCTTGTAATTGGTGAATGTGCTCTTGGGGAGGTGCTGCATTGGCACTCCTGTTGGCACCGTAAAAGCCAAGGGTGCTAACAAATCAACATTGTGTTCTGCCCAGGACACCTCTGCCTTGCTCCTGACAAGTTTGTGATCCCAAATGTCAGTAGTGCCAGTGTTAAGAAACCCTGACCTGAAGGAAGGGATAGAGAGAAAAAAAGAGAAGTGAGTAGAGCCAACACTGAGATGTGGCATGGTCTTCTGTCTTTCCTGGGCCTTCACTGGCCATACTTCCAGTCATTTAGAATCAAGTGCAGTCCAGAAATAGTAGTACTTGTCTTGATTCTTTCAAGAGAGATAACATAACTTTCATTGTAATGCTTTCTGTCTTGCTGATCTCTTTCTGTGCCTGGCTTATGACTTCAGTGTTCCCATAGGTGTGTGTACATTAGGAAGCTGTGTGGGTTAAAGTTGGGTATCAGTGATCCAGGGTCTACTGGATGTCTTGGAACAGGACCCACATAGGTGAGATAGGATTACTATTTAGATGAAAATGTGGCAGAGAAGGGCCGCCTAGAGCAGCCTTTGTGGCAGGAGGTTGGACTGGGAAAGCCAAAGGGTTGATAGGTGAAAAACCAGCTGCATATTCCTCAGAGAAGTCCCTTTGCACAAGATGGAAGGGAACTGCCTGACAGTAGCACAGGGGAAGAAAAATGTCTCTTACCTCATTGCCCAAGAGTAGTCCACCTTCTGCTTGGGAGAACTTGAAGGAATGAGAGAGGAACCAGCAGTGGAAAATACCAAGGAATGGGGCTTAGGTCATGATGGGTGAACCTGGGAGGTTTGGATTTCTGCAAAATCAGGGTGAGCAAAGGTAAGAGAGCCATTGAACTTATTTCCTGTAGACCTATTAGGCAGGGTTGGATCTGCAGACTCCCCATAGTTCTGGGCAGTGTCAGGTTTGGGCATTTAGGCACCACTGCTCCCCTAGGCTGCTGGCACTGAGAAGCTCAGGGCTGGCTGGCCATGTTTTCCTGATGAAGACAGACAGTCACTGCTGCCCAGGTTTCATTTTTCTCTTCTCGTTTAGTGCTAGAGACTGAATCCAGAGCCTTGCCCACTCCACTGCCCAGCTACATTCCTAGCACTTGTGCCATTCCTTTGCTGTGTCTGTGTCTTGAGAGCATCTCAGTAGGTAGCCCAGGCTGGTTGTGAACTCCTAACCCTCCTGCCTCTGCCTTCTGAGTGCTAAGATTACAGGTATGCACTACCACTCTGTGCTTTAGCAATTTTTGAGAACTTCTTGCTTCGTTAAATAGTTCCAGCTTTTTTTTATTCAAAATAGTTTTGCTATGTATGTATGAGTTTCTTTCCTGTCTCTTCTGTTATTGAGCATTCTTTCTCTCTCTCCCTCCTTATTTCCTTTTTCTTTAGAGACAGGGCCTCATTATGGAGCTTGGTTGGCCTGAAACTCACTTTGTAGACCTAGTCAATGCTGAGGGTCTTCGTCTTTTAGTTTAATTTAGTTTTGGTTTGTTGAGACAAGTCTAACTGCATAGTCCAGGCTGCCTTGAATTTAGAGCTTCAGCCTCCCAAGTATTAGGATTGCGGGCATATTGCCTTGTATTTACAGACGTGTGGCATGTGGCTCTATATACCCAGCAGTATTTATCTTTTAAATATATAAACTTAATATAACGATTAACATGCTAATTTTATGCTACTTTATTGTTTTGATTATTTCATCAGATTTTTGTTCCCCTATTCTTTCTTGTCACATCACAGGAGGTTGTGAGTCACCCAGTGATATTGCTGGGAACTGAATTTGGGTCCTCTGGGAGAGAGCAGCAAGTGCTTTTAACTGCTAAGCTGTCTTCCAGTAATCCCCTCCCCACCCCCACCCTCTCTTAATACGTTTAAATGTATTTATTTGGGATGGGGCAGGTGTGTGGAGGTCAGAAGACAATCTTCAGGAGTCGGTTCTTTTCCTTCCACCTTAGGAGTCGTGGAAATCATCAAGTTATCAGGCTTGCCAGTGAGCCACTCTGTCCGCAGCCCCAGCTAGTCTCTCTCTCCAGTTAATTCAGGATTCAAAAATAAAAGCCTTTAGGGTTCCAGCTTTCCTGGAGTGATATTTGTGGTTTCTCAGACTGGCGGCTCTGGGAGGACCCTGGGCTTTGGTGTTTCTCAGCCTGGTAAAATCTGCAGGTGAAAGTCCAGGCTCATCTGTACCCAACAGCTGTGGAGAGTGCCTGCAGGCACCTCACTCTGCTCCTTGGATAATTGCCATCATTTAATTTTCCACCTGAGAATTGCTTAATTTCTCTCCGAGGTACATTTACGATGTCTATATATAGGAGAGGAGAGACCACGGGGCCTGGCCCAGCATGTTATCATTACCTGTTTATGGAGACATATATTAGAGTCTTTTCCACTATAGTACAGCAGATTAAGAGGATTATGGGACTGGGACTGTGCCCAGTGGTATTTCAAGGCCCCATTTTTCACTCCCTTGCACACAAAGTACCTTAGTAGGTACTTTGGTTTGAAAGGCCTAGTTTAGAAAATGAGTCGTCTTGAAGACCTGGGGGAAAAAAAGGGAAAAAATTTCAAGTTTAAAATTGGCAAAATGAGGGCGTATTCCTGTGCTAGCAGAGGAGCCACAGTGGTAAGGTTGGCAGCCAGTTAATAGAAAACATGTTTGCGTCTTCTCATCTGGAACTTGGGGTTCTCTGCCAAGCCCTCAGGCTGTGCCAGCATTTAGTTCTTTGTGGTAACAAGACTGAAGTCCCTATTTCCTCACTGGCTGTTAGTTAGCCACCACCCCGCCGCTGCCCTAGAGGCCACTCACATTCCATTCGGCCCCTCCATCTTGAAAACCAGCATCATCATCTCCTTTGTGTGGGATTCTTTCAACCCTTTAGGGATTTTCCCACATTTATTTACTTAGTAATAAATGGAGTCAGAGGACAGCTTGTAGGAATTGTTTCTGGTCCTGGGGGTCAAGCTCAGGTTGCAAGGTTGGCAGCAAGCACCTTCACCTGACCCATCTTTCTGTCCCATGTTCACCCTTTAGCAGTTACAGAGTTGTACCTCAGTGGTAGAGCAATTGCCTAGCATGCAGGAAGTTATGGGTTCCATCCCCAGCACTAGGGGAAGCAGGTTTGAAGGAGGAAGAAGAGCCAAGAAAGAAAAACCTTAGATGGGATTCAGATGTCACTGGGGAAGGGATGGCTCAGCCAATGAGGGAGGAGTTATGTACACTGATCATGCCAGGCCTGAGTTGTTTAAAGCTGTGGGGCAGTCAGGAGGTCATGCCCTGGATGGCAGGCAGGAGCTCGGGATGCCCCTGTACCAGTCTGGGGCACATACCCCACAGGGCTCTGGTTCCATGTTAGTGCCAGGCCAAGGACTTCCCGATCAGGGAGCCCCTAGGAGCTTCTCAGTGTTTTCACACCCACACAGTGACCTCCAGCCCAGACCTACAGTTCCCCTCAGTTGTCTTTCGAGAAAGCAAAAAGTGGAACTCATTTTTAGGGGAAGTATGGCAACTCCATAGCATATCCTTGCCACATACTGACTGAAAGGCAGTGAGGTTATAACCTGGGCAGTTGCTTGTCCATGTCTTTGACGGACAGGCCTGTCCCTTCTCAGACGTTACTTGATCACCTCAGGTCTACCCAGAAACATACATGTCCCTTTCTTTGAGCCTGCTCTGTGGTGTGATACAGTCTATAGGAGCGTCTGTCACATAGAGGGAACCTGAGAGACATGGGGGATACCTCAGAAATCTGCCAAGAAAGCAAGAAGCATGGGTTATTTTGAACTTCTGCTTACCAGCCACTGCAAGAGCCTCTATTATCTCTTTAATTCCTAACACTTTGAGGCAAGTATTTACAAATGGAAACAGACTTTGGTTGTAGGCCACCAAATGCCTAGAGCCATTCCCACCAGCATTTGGGATGCTTGGAGTTAAAATCCCGCTTTGGTACCACATCTCCCTATTTTGTAGTAGCTTCAAGGTAGCGTCCCTGCTTTTCAAAGTGTTTGTGTCATTAGGTTGGAGAAAGGATTTTATGTAGTCATGAAGGGAGCCAGGGCAAGGCACTTGCATATGTTTCTGCTGTCACATAAGTCATCCACCGGCAGAGGTCACTCCTGTCATGACCTGTACGAGGAGGACCGTGGACAGAAGAACCATCCTGGCTGGACTTCCCCCATTCCAACAAGGAAGTCAAGAAGGTCCTACATGTGCTTCACCAGGAACTAGGCCACACCCATGTTCCCTGTTCCTCCTCCTTCTTGTGGAACAAAACCACTAAGCCGGATTTGAGAACTAGTTACCGCTTCATGGCAGAGCAATGTAGTCTGTGCTTGGAGAATTTTCCCAGCTGGACTGGGGGCCACTGGCCTGTCTGTGGGGAGCACAGTCCTTTGCCATCCCTGGTAGCTCAGGGCATCCTGAGCTTGGCATCAGCCTTGGCATCCTCAGAGCCCAACAGGACCATGACCCCTGGGAGTGATTGTGGAATAGGATGGGCATCTTTAGACTACTGGGCCACACAGTGAATTCAAGAATAGCCTGGATAATTTAGCAAGACCTTACCTCAAAATAATAATAATAATAATAATAATAATAATAATAGTGATAGTAGGCTGGGAATGAACCTCAGTGATAGAGTGCTCACCTAGCATCTTCAGATCCTACTTTGAATCCAGTAATCTCAAAAGAGGAGCTTGGGTTTGCACTGGTTCCACCCCAGTTCTACAGCTCCCCTAACTGTTGCCATGTCACCGCTGTCCTCCAGAAGCCTCTCAGCTGATGGTTATTAGGCCTTTGGGCTGTGGAGCCATGTGGAACAGTTTGGGCAAGCGGAAGGGTACAGTTCGTTCCTTCTGGTTACACAACCAGGCAGGGATCCGCCAGAGCACAGGCCCTTCCTCCACTGGCTCCATCAGGTCACAGCAGGCTTCTTTCTTCCTTGCAGTGCTGTGTGTTTATCAGCTAAGGGGAAATTTTAAGTCTGTGGGCAGGCACTGAGTTCATTCAGCTGGTTAGACAGGGAAAATTCCGCTAGAATTTCAAATGAAATAGCCTGTACTGTTTCTCGAGGCACTTTCCTAACAGGATTTGTTTTGTGGCATGTATGTGTGTTGGGGTGGGGGTTGAGATTGACTTTTTTTTTTCTTGATTTGAAGTATTGGAAATAGTGTCAAGGGCTGGGGTTGGGGCTGGGGTTGGGGCTCAGTATTTGAGTGCTTGTTTACCATGCACAAAGCCCTAGGCTCTTATCTTTCAAACTGTTTGAAAAACAAAACAAAACAAATAATTCCATCTTTACAAGCTGAATGGATGGTGGATGGTGACTTAGTTTTTACTCAGGATACCTTGAGCCTAGGACTTTGAAACCAGCCTAATGAGCAACTTAATGAGACCCAACCCCCCAAAACTGCAGGTTGGGGAGGGTGTGTAAATCTGGAAACTTCCAAAATACTGACCTGAGAGAGCAAAGTGGTCTTTATTCGTTCTTTCGACTGATACCTATTCTTTTCCATGGGCAGGCACCAAAAGCTGTGGATTCTCACTTCTCTAATTCACAATTTAGACCTAGCTTAACTCTCACCCTCACTTAAAGCACCGCAAAGGTTAGCTGTCCACAGAGCCGTGTTAGATTGGCCTAGTTTCTGGTCACCTGCTGCCTGCATCTGCCTACTTAGTATTGTGAACGACTAGAAATCACTTAGCCTGCCTCTACCTCAGGCTCTTAAACCGTGTTAGAACAGTATGGTGATATGACGCCTCCTGCAGGTGCTTGAAGAGTTCTTTAAGAGAGACCACTCATGAGTCCTTTGTGGCCAGGCTATTGTAAAGAAATTTAGGATCAACTGGCAGATCTTAATCCCAGGGTGCACCCCTTTAATCCCAGCACTCAGGAGGCAGAGGCAGGAGGATCTCTGGAGTTCCAGCTTGGTTTGCAGAGCAAGTTCTAGGACAGCAAGAGCTACACAGAGAAACCCTGTCTTGAAAAACAAAACAAAACAACAACAACAAAAGCAAAACAAAAACAAAAACAAAAAAACAACAAAAAAAGAATTTTTGGATGAGTCAATCTGAAGAAAAAGTGTTTATCAAGACAGGTTTTTAGCATAGATCTAAGCATGGGCTTTGAGAGAGAGACCTCTTGGCAAGGGACAGTACACACTCAACACATGGTGTCAAGTTTCTGGGAAACAGCAGTGTCTGGTGAGTGTGACAGTGCAGTACACCTGTGGTCCCTGCACCTGGGGAGGTGTAGGACATCTTTGGCTACATAAAGGAGTTTAAGGCCAGCAGGGCTACATGGGACCCTGTCTCATGCTTATGTCTCAACAATAGCTATATATGTGATGTTGGTAGCTTTTGAGGCACCGTTTTTAAAGGTTTCTTGTAGTAAATGAGACCATAGGATGGGTCCTTAAGCTGTAGGTCACAGGGTGGAAGTGGCTCCAGGCATAGGGAAGTTAAGACATTAGTCTTGACTATAAACAAACCTCAAAACCTTGTTGGTGAGTGCCACAGGAAGTCACAGTTTACACCTAAGAAAGGGATAAGATTAAAGACAAACGTCAAAAGTCAAATATGCTTTGGCCTTGAGCATAGTCCATTCCTATTTTAATGCTCTTATTTGAAATATCCCTGTAAAAAAGGAGTATTGTCTTTCTGTAGGCAGTCTTCACGGTAAATTTTGTTAATTGTGCTATTAGTGAGAGATTTCAACCAGCCTTTCCCTTACCACAGCACTCTGATTTTCCCTTCTGACCTGCCCCAAGGATTTTCAAAAAAGCTCCTGGATGGCTAGTCTAATGCAACTGAGAAGGCCCCTCCACACTCCTGAAGTGCCAGTGTGTGTGTGTGTGTGTGTGTGTGTGTGTGTGTGTGTGTAGAGGCTCATCATATATGGATTTGAACATACAGGCAGTGGTGAGCTCCCACTGTGGATGCTGGGAACCAAGCTTGGGTCCTCTGCAAAAGCCACATTTGCCCTTAACCACTGAACCATGTGCCCACTAGCCCTATATGATGTTTGTATTGCTTACTTCACACTCTTGACAAGGAAAGGCTGTGGGGATATGTGAGGGCTAAGGTATCTTCATAGTTTGATGTTTCTAAGTGCTGCCAGTTAAGTCAGTCCTATGGAGCACAGGGCTCTTCCTCAGGGCAGCTTGTATCTCCTGCTGGGTTTGGGGAAACCCTGGGCTTGGGTGGAATTTTCCATGACTCTCTGGCCTCAGAGCTCTTCTGCTATGCACTGTCTGCCTGTGTTGTCCGCTCCTCTGTGTGTGTGTGTGTGTGTGTGTGTGTGTGTGTGTGTGTGTGTGTGTGTGTGTGAAGCCTTACTAAAAGGCTTGGTGTTGTGTTTATGTTTAATCCCCTAGTTCTAAGGGTGATCAAGGAATCTCATCTGAATTAACTTTTTGTTTGTGAAGTGAATCGGCTTAAGGTATCTGTTTTGGCCTGGTTTCTTCCTGTATCACATTTCTCATCACAAAATGACCTTTTGTGGGCTGGGAAGGCAGATACCGTGTGTCTGTGGGTACCAGCCCCCGATGCTGGGCTGGCTGCTTCTCTGCATTGGTGGTCAGAACCAGCCTTTTGGTCTTATGATTAAAAGGATTCCAAAAATGGCAGCCAAAGGAGGAAAAGACCCAACTGATAATGGCCTAGTTGTGTTTGGCTGGTCCCCTTCCTGGAGGGGAGTTTGAAAGAGACAGCTCCCTAATGTACATGAAAGGGAATTGATAGCATGGGGGATGCCACTGAAACTCATGCTTCTGTTTATCAGTCCTTGCACCCCATATTTACCCCCCCTCCTGCCCACCACAGAGACTATCTAATTGACTCCCGGGTTTTGAATAGGAACTAAAGGCAGTGTGGATTCAGCATCATTCTGGTCTCTTTGGAAATTTCCTCCTTTCCTTCCCCGCCCCCACCTCCCCAGCCTCCTGCTTTTCTTCTCTATGTAGCAGTTACTGCCTGATCACAGTTACCCTGGGACCTAGTAATTACTCATTAAATATTTGCTCAGTAAGCAAAACAAAATGGTTAAATAACTAGACACCTGCAGGCTGCTTTTCTTTTTATTCCTTGCTTTTGACCTTACTCAGTGGTTCTCAACTTCCGTTCAGCCCATGAATTATCGGAACGAGCAGCATGTGAAAAATTTAAATCTAACCATGTTGCTTCAGTTTCTGAGATAAAATGAGACACTTGTACTTCCTCTCTAGTTTGTGTGTACAGAGGCACACCTTGTGATTTAGATGAGGAAGTAAATGCCCATTTGGATCTGTGTGGTGGGGATCAGGAAATGCTTTGCTGTGTTTTATCGTGATGGTAGGCTAAAATCAGGTCTCAGCTGTATCCCTAAACTAGTGCCTTAATGTCTGCAACACTGGAGAAGATGAAAGGAAGTTGTGATGGTAACAAACTGTGAGGAGGTGAATAGGCTTGGTGGTAAGGATGTCATGAATTTGTGAAAGCTCACATACTTGGCACAGTAATTGAGGAAAGGTATCGAGTGACTCAGCTGTGCTGGAGCCTCCCTACTCTGTGGATTATCTCAAATGAAGGCACAGTGCAACCTGGGAAATGTTCTCCACTCAGCTGTCTCCCAGGAGCACAGTGTGTAGTGAAGCCTTGGTCAGAATGGAATATATTGAAGTTGACTAACATGGGTTTCCATTGTGTATGAAAATGGTTATGTTCTAGCCAATTTCACCACTTTTTGCTCTTGTTCCCCCCTTATCAAATTTTAGTTGGCTGATTGCAATTCTGGCCCAGCTCAATCCTCTCTTTGGACCACAGTTGAAAAATGAAACCATCTGGTATCTGAAGTACCACTGGCCTTGAGGATGAAGACATGCTCCACAGTGCCCAGGCCCTGAGGTGACTATGCCCTTTCACATGAACACTCAGCCAGTCAGCTAGAGCGTTTGCTATGGCTTTTCTTTCAGAACTTCATGGCTGTTTTAAGACAACTAAAGAGCAGACTGTAGTTTGCATATATAGTCTGAAGAACAAGGGCATGATTAAAACAAACCACTTTCTTTGCATATGTGTTAGGAATTTATCCATAAGATTCCTTTCTTTTAAAGTCTGGGACTATCCTACCTTTTTAAAATGTAATTTAGGGCTGGTGAGATGGCTCAGTGGGCAAAAGCTGCCAATCTGGAAGACCTGAGTTCAAATCCTGGAACCCACCTGCTGCAAGTCCTACATGTTTTCCTCTGATCTCTGTCGCTGTCTCTGTCTCTGTCTCTCTCTCTCTCTCTCTCTCTGTGTGTGTGTGTGTGTGTGTGTGTGTGTGTGTGTGGTTTATGAAAATAAGCTTGTATGTAGGCTTCTGACACAGTTTAAAAATGAGTAATTCATTCCAGCATTGTGGTGCATGCCTTTAATCCCAGCAGTCAGGAGGCAGAGGCAGGCGGGGCTCTGTGAATTTGAGGCCAACCTGGTCTACAGAGTGAATTCCAGGACAGGCTCCAAAGCTACACAGAGAAATCTGTCTCTAAGAACAAAAAAAAAAAAAAAAAAAAAAAAAGGAAAGAAAGAAGAAAAGTAATTCTTAAGAAGTGGCTAAAATAATATTTTAAATTGATGTCTTAGAATGCTTTGGAGACAGGGAAACAAGCACCTCCGCAGGTTGGAAATGGTGGTGTATGTCTGTAATCCCAGCACTTATTTCCGAGGCAGTAAGTTCAAAGCCAGCCTGGTCTATATAGCAAGTTCCAGACCCGCCTAGGCTACAGAGTGAGACTTATTCAAAAAGCATAGAACAAGAAGAAAGCTGGCCTCAAAACGGCAGCTTTGAGTCTGAGAATCCAGGTGGTAAGCAGTGGCAGGATGCAAAAGTTTGTTTACTGACTGAATGGCAGGACACTTGCCATCTGATTTGTTCCTTTCTCTGTTATTTCTTAAAATGCAAGTTAGTTTCAAGTGTTCAGAACAGAACTGAGCAATATTCTCAGCATGCATATAAACAAATACACACATACATACACACACATTATATGTGTGAGTGCTTTGCCTGTATGTCTGTGCATCACATTTATGGAGAGCCTGAGGCCAGAAGAGGGCATGAAATCCCCGGAACTGGTGTTGCAGGCATTTCTGAGCTGCCATGTGGGTGCTGGGAGCTGAACGCAGGCCCTCTGTGAAAGCAGCCAACACTATGCTATTCCTTCAGCCTCGGCACACTTTTTGAGAAAGACTGCTGTATGCCTAGAAGCTTTGAGCAGCAGCTTCTGGTTATAGCAGGCTCAGGTTGTGTCATTTTAACCCGAGTATCTAGTTTTAGTGGCAATGCACCCCTTGAGATGTACTGTAGGATGTGGAACCTCCTCTTCCTTCCCGAGCCTCTGCTCCTGACCTGGTAGTCCCAGGCCTGCAGTTCTCATGTTGTTACCTCGTTAGCATACACAGCTCTTGTGCCTCTCACTGCCCTACCATGTTCACGTCATTTTGAAGGCAGATCAGCAAGTGTACTTTGCTGGGTATGGTGCTAGCTTCACCTCAGCTCTCACCACCCCTTTATGCTTCAGATGTTTCAGGGCTCTGCCTGCCAATTGTGCTTGCTTCATGGCCACTTAATGTGGGATATTATCAATATGGAGCCAGGTAAAAATACAAGGGAATTTAATAGGGAAAAGCTTTACTTACAGAGTGGCCTAGTCAGCCAGCGGGCAGCAGTCTGTACAGCGAGCTAAAGATGAAAGAGAAAGCAGGGCCGCCACGTGAGTGTCCCTCACTCTTAAACCTTCCCTATGTCACGTCACCCTCACCATGCCCTCACAGGCGTGGTCAGGCACACTTGTAGCCAGTCCCTAAGCAGGCATGGCTACAGCATCCCCTACAATTCCCCTTTCAGTCTAAAAGAGAATTAACACTTAGCAGTGTAAAGTATCCAAAATTAACAATCATAAAGGTGAAATATAAGAAGATACAACAATCTGCTTATGTCACATCCTAACTATGTCTATTTTAGCTAAGCCCTAAAGTCATCTGAAAGAGGTGTCCAAGCCTGAACATGTCCTTCCAATCCCAACCATAAACAATAGGAAGCTATCCCTAACTAGGTATATATACTATCCTAAGTGACAACAATGGGGAAAGGGGGCGTAGCATCCTCCAAGTTACTTCCTGCTGAAATGGGATGATGATAGCCTTGTGGGGTCCTGTGGGAAGAAAATGTTAGTATAGTGAAAGTCTTGAATAGTTTGTATCCAGTCCATGTTAGATGGGATTTACTTGATTGAAGATCTGGCTTGAAATCCTCAACTTGATTGAAGTCAGTACCCAAAGCTCTGGCCGGAGTGTCCATTGAAATGGAGCACGTTGGATCCAGTGCAGTGGAGGAGGTGTGGCCCATTTTCTTTCCAGGGAGTCCAGGGATTGCTGTCAGGCAGGTCTTCATTGGCTGTGTGGGACTCAAACATAAATGTTAGCAGAGAAATGTTTGCTTGTGTATGTATGTATACTGGAAAAAGCAACCATGGGAGCATGACAATTATGAGAGGGTATACACCTTGAAAGAAAGAGCCAAGAAAAGACAAAGACAGTCCCCAAATTCTTCTCTTATTCTGTATTACATCAATTGGCTTCTTGATACAATACAGAAATGCTAAAGTTTAGTTAAACAACGTGCTTGGATTTTAGAGGTGGAAAGCCAAATCCACCTCTAAATCCAGCATTGGTTTAATTGAATAGGGACTAGGAAATAAAGAGAAATAGAGTTCTCTGAGAGACAGCTGTAAAGTTTACCGTATGGCATGTTCGTTTTGTTTGATGGTTATAGCTACATTCTCTTCTTAAGTATCTACCCATGCAGTGTCCTTTTTGACTTCTGGAGATGAGTTTTCCTGTGAAGATAAAAGCAAAACACTTCCCTTTCTTTTGGGAGGTTTCTATTTAGTTTATGAGATATACCTTAGTAGAATACTTGTCATTTCTCCTCATCCAGAGGTCCCTTTTCAACTCGAATCTTGATCAACTCTGATGGTATCCAAAGTTTTTCTTTTCCTGTGGAAACCAATGCAAAACCCCTACCCCATCGTAACACATGTCCTGGTTTCCATACAAAGGTTAGTACATCTTTGAAGTATACCGGCTGATTTAGTTCAGCAGTTCTTTCCATTGTTCAATGTCGTTCTGCAGCTGTTTGTCCTTTCTCATTAGCATTAAGAAAGTTTAGTGTTAATAAAGCATTATGCAACCTATGTTTGGGGGGTTTAGTCTCCCAAGCCTGTCTATGGAGCATCTCCTTTAGTGTCCTATTAGATCTCTCAACTACTGCTTGTCCTGTAGGATTGTGTGGTTTACTGGTGGCATGCTTTATGTTAGTAATGTGGGATATTACCAATATGGAGCCAGGCAAAAATACAAGGGATTGAACTCAGGGTCCAGGGCACGCTGAGCATGCGCTCTATCACTCTGTCAAGGAGCCACAGTCCCAGACCTGCCTCTCATTAAATCTTGAGTTGAATGCATGCTGTTTGAAGTATCCTGTAAGGAGACTTAATGGGGCCCCAGAAGGTGGTTGTGAGCTTCCTGATAAGAGTTGTCAGGAACCGAACTCTGGTCCTGAAAGAACAGCAGGCACTCTTGTCTTTTTGGTTGTGAGCCTAGCATAGCCACCTCTCCAGCCCGACAGCACACACTCTCAACTGCTGAGCCATCTGTGTAGCCCCAGAGCTGCCTCTCTTCCCCCTACTGAGCAGCCAGAGTGTGGAGACACTGACATTAAACATTTGACATCTTTACATGGGTAGTGTTGTCATTGTCACCTGTGCCTGGGGTAGTCAGAATGAGGAACAGCCTGAAAGGCAGCCTGGAGTCCAAGGGGTAAGACAAGAAGCTTGCACTGAGAGGGGAAGCAAAGAGCTCAGGAGTTCACTAAATTCCAGCTTCTTGTGTTAGTCAGCTTTTTTTCTTTTCCTGCTTTTCGTAAGTCACATTACTGTTTGTGTAGTTATATGATAGTGATGTCCTTGGTAATTGGACCTCCTCTAGAACCTGCCCAAACCTGTGTGATGAATAAGCCTGGTCTTCATCTGAGGTTTGATTTTAAAGTACTGACCTGGTTAACTTTGTGTTGGGGGAGGGGAGAAGAATAGACAGTCTCACTGTATTGCCCAAGCTGGTCTCAAACTCACAGAGATCCACCTGCCTCTGCCTCTTGAGTGCTGGGATTGAAGGTGTGCAGCACCACAAACAGCTCACTTTTTATTTTGAGAGAGGACCTCACTAAGTTGCTTAGGCTAGCCTTATGGTTCCTTCCTCAGTCTCTGAAGCAGCTGGGTTTGCAGGTCTGCTCGATCTCTCCCTTCCTCAATCAATCTCTTCTTGCTCCCATTTTTTAATTTTATGTGTAAGGGTGTTTGGTTGTATGTATGCTGTAGCCCTGGCTACTTTTAATACCCCACTTCTTTATTTTTATTATTAATTATTTTTGTGTGTGTGGTTTTTTGAGATAGGGTTTCTCTGTGGCTTTGGAGGCTGTCCTGGACTAGCTCTTGTAGACCAGTCTGGTCTCGAACTCACAGAGATCCTCCTGCCTCAGTCTCCCGAGTGCTGGGATTAAAGGTGTGCACCACCACCACCTGGCTTTTAATACC
This sequence comes from Cricetulus griseus, assembly GCF_003668045.3. NCBI lineage: Eukaryota > Metazoa > Chordata > Mammalia > Rodentia > Cricetidae > Cricetulus > Cricetulus griseus. The sequence continues at coordinate 47,106,832 of NC_048600.1, read as the reverse complement.
CCATTTCTTAAATTTTATATACATATATACATACATACATACTTACATACATACATACATTCGGGTGTTTTGCAAGCTTGTCTGTCTGCGTGCCATGTGTGTGTAATGTCTTTGATGGCTAGAAGAGGCCATTGGATCCCCTAGGAGTGGAGTTACAGATGGTTGTATGCTGCCCTGTGTGTGCTGGGAATTGAACCCACATCCCCTGGAAGAGCAGCAGTGCTCTTAACTGCTGAGCCACCTCTCCAGCCCCCTTTCTGCTCTTTTGAAGGGTGAAGGACCTAGATGTTAGAGGATCTTAAGTTATTAAAACTGTTTTGTTTTGCAGATCAGAGAAAGAATGCCTTCTAGATGCAAAACCACCTCCACACCCAGACCACTTTCTTCGGTAGCCTACTTTGGGCATTATTACCGGCCTTACACTTGAAGACCTTCCTCTGCATACAGTATTTTTTCCCTACACCTTTTTCACACTCTGAAGAATTATGTGCCTACTTAGCTGACTCTGTGAGATGTGTCTGTACTCCGCCGAGAGAAAAGATGCCGTTTCGAGAAATCTGTTACTGTTGTCTTGGAACCCGTGGCTTTGAATATGGCTCTTGCCAGCTCACAACATGAGAGTCAGCGATGTGTTTAAAATTGCTGCAAGACAAATAAGACTCGGTGGAGCAGTCAGGAGTCCCCGCCCAAGAGAAGCTCTACCCAAGCAGATGTACATCAAGCTCTATTTTCAGGATGAATTTCTTACTTCTACATCTTTGGAATAAATTATTTTTCTTCTTTCTATGGAAATCTGCTTCCGGTGTTTAAAAAGCTTGATTCTCTAAGCTCTTCTGTCTCTAGATAATGCCTTTTAAAAATGAGGTTGTTGTCTAGCCTTAGGTTGGATGTATAATCTGGGCTGTGTATAAGACGCCTGAAGAGACTGGTAAGTACTTTTCTTGATCATTCAGTAACCGTTTGAGAGCTTACTGTAGGCAAGGCAATGTTGGAATCGGGGTCCCTGCATGCTCAAGAGTTTACAGGCTGTTTAGAGAGAGATATAGTCCCTATGCATAGAGCTGTAACATAGTGTCATGCTTGACCTTTGGAAATGACGGTGAGATGCAGGTACATACAGCTTGGTCGCCGCTCCTTGAGCTGAGATAAGAGAGTCACTTGAGCTCAGAACTTGGCGGCCAGCCCGGGCAACACAGTGAGACTGTGTTTCTTTAAAAATAAAGGCCAGCCCAGGCAATTCAGTAAGACTGTGTCTCTTTAAAAATAAAAAGATTCTTGATGGTAAACAAGTTGAGGGCGATGTTTAGCCATAGTGACAAGACAGTAAATATGGCTGTGGGTAGAGCTGTAACCTTCCCAGAAATAGGACATAAGAAATCTAGGGTGATTAAAGGTTTGGGTCAGAACATGTTTTAGTAGCAGACATCTAAATAATTTGCTAAGTGAGGGGCTATGTTAAGTTTGTTTTGCGGAACTGGATTGAACCAGGTCTTGCACAGACTCTGGGTTTTAAGAAAGAAACTCAAAATTAAAATAGATTGAATTTTCAGCAGTTCACAGTTCTCTGACAGCTAGCCAAGAGCTATTTCCTGTTTTGCAGTTTGCACTTTTCTAGTTGTCCTGGACTGTCTGGACTATTTGCTTCTGCCCTTAGGACTAAAGAGAGTTTCAAGTTGAAGTGTCTCTCCTGCTTTCTTTCTTACGTTGACACAGAGTTGAAGTTATACTCCTCCTGCCTCTCCCACCAGCTTGCTTCTGCTTTCATTTCTTTATTTCAGTTTTAACACCATCCTGCTTTGTACCCTCCCATATACTAGGGATTGAACCTAGGGCCTTACACATGGTAGGTGAGGGCTCCTGGAACTCCTGAGATATATTTCCAGTCCTTTACTTTCATTTGAACTCAAAAAGTTTTCTAAAAGTTTAGCCGGGGGTGTAGCTCAGTGTAGATGGCCTAGTATGTGCAAAGCCCTAGGTTCCCTTTAACCCACCCTCTTGTCCCATCCCTACCCCCAGACAGGATTCTTTTAGAATTAGGTACCTCTACACTTTATATTCCCAACCAAGGAATCTGTTCTTTTTAATTAAAAATATTCTTTACTGCATTGGTTTATTTGGGTGATATGCTTGGGTGTGCATGTGGAGGTCACTTGCAAAAGTTGGTGTTCTCTCTTTCCACCATGTCAGCCATGGGGATTGAACTCAGGTTGTCAGGCTTAGCAGCACATGCCTTTACCCACCAAGTCTCTTCAGTGGCCCCAAAGAACCTCTTTAGTTAATTTTGTGCAACCTGTAAAATACTAAAGATTTGAAATCGAAGTTACCATGGCAATGCATATGAGTGGTTTGTCTCTATGTCCACACACCATGTTTATGCCTAGTTCCCGTGGAGGCCATCAGAGGGCATTTGATCCCCTGAAACTGGAGTTACAGATGGTTGTGAGCAGCCATGTGGATGCTGGGAACCAAACCCGGATCCTCTACAAGAGCAGCCAAGTGCTCTTAACCATTGAGCCATCTCTCCAGTCCCAGGATCTGTGCTTTAGAAGTCCCTGGCCATCATCCTGCCTTACTCAGACTGGCCAGTAGCCTGCCCTAGATATCTAGTTGGGGAATGAATCTGCTATTACAGATAACCACGCTGTCTTCCTCCAGAGCAACTTGTATGACCTTTAATGATTATTTGTCATCTAAGAAAGCAATGCTGGTGGTTACAGCAGGTGCACAGGACTCTTCAGTCTTCCAGCTCTAAGCACCCAGAAGTGTTCCTCTGCTGTATCTATGCCCATGGATTCCCTGTGAAGCCTTGCAGCCCATTATCATTGATAATCCATTTGAAAACTGTTTCCCACTGTGTAACTCCCCCCCCCCCACACACACTCCAGCAGACTGAAGCATCTGCTTAATTGTTTGCTGCAAAAGACATGGCCTCCTTACGTCACCAAGGCTGGCCTCCACTGAATCAGCTCAGTGTCTTTGCAGTAGGGTTTTTCAAGCTGCATCACATTTGACCCTGTTGAGGTAGTTGCACTTGGTCTGGTAGAGGAGAATGTTAGGTGTGTCATGACTTGCAGTGATGGTGGAGGGCAGCTTTGGGGGGCACTTCTCATCAACGTTGGTGGCTTAATGGCAGCACAGTTGAAGGCTGATCTGTGTCTGCGGGTTGTTTTTACTGATCCACTTTTATGCTTCTACCTTGTTCTAATCAAATTACCCATCAGGAAGTGGCCTGAATTACACTGCTGATTTGCTTGTGATCTTGTTTTCAATTTGGTGGGGTCACTTCCTGCAGTCATCAGTAAGGATGCTTGGTGTGTTACTTGTGCTGACAATGGTGGGGACAGATGTGTGTGTGGAAGGCTCCAGAGCTGTGCCATGCCAGCCAGGTGTTGATGGTTCTTCAGTACACTGTCTTGCTCTGGAGCCCTCAAGGGACATGAAAGGCCTGAACCTATAGCTTTGTCTGTCAGCCCTCCTGTGACTTGCCTTCCACTGAGACCCCATGGCACCTGTGTGAAGCAGGACAGCAAGATACCTAGAGAAGAAAGTAATTCCTCTTGGCCAAGCCAGAGATGAAAGACTTCTCAGAAAGACTGCTTGCAAGCCTCTAAAGGTCAGGCACAGCCCTGTGCCATCACTTCACTGTGTCAGTGGCTTTGAGATAAAAGGATAATGAAATAGGTTCAGATTGAGGAAAGCTTGCTGAGTTCTGTTTGCCTGGGCAGTCAGTTTATTCTTGAGCCCCAGTTATTTGAGGAACGTTAATTTCCTTATCTGTTTAGTGGTGCCAGGATGCCCTCTGCTCATCTCACTTTGTGGTGTTGTTTTGAGAAGGTCAAACTGACCTTGAACTCAGTATCCAATGAAGGCTTCAGTGTCTTGAGAAGTGGGATTTACAGGTGTGGGCCAATGTAGCCAACTTCTACCTACCTTTTCTGTTATGCAAAGCTATTAACCAAATGATGGTGAGGCTGATATGTAAATTAGAGTATTACACACAGGACATTTGCCCAGTGAATGATCAAGTCCTCTGGGCACACTGGCCGTATTTTTCTATTAAAATAAGACCCAGAGGGACAGCTGACTGTTTGTTTGTTTGTTTGTTTGTTTGTTTGTTTTTCCTACCTGTTTCCCTTTTGATAGGCCAGTTGACTTAGAGAGTTCCAGAAAAATCAATAAAAAGCACCTGTGCCTGGCATGAGCCCTGAGATCATAACATGAGTGGCTGGACCTCACCCTTCCTGCCTTGCAGATTTTACTAGGCATCACCCCAGGGAGGAAATATTTCTGGCATACTTTAGAAGAGCCTGCCAGTTGCTATGGATGGACCCCAGGGCCTTTCGGCCTTGTACATGCTCAGCAAGTATTTGCCCCCAAACTACAACTCCAGCCCCTTTTTGTAGCTTTGTCACTAGCCAGCTTGATATTTTATATTCTTTTTAATGTCGCTTCAAACATAATTCTTTTGTATGTCTCTCTAGGTTTTTTTTGCAAAGGAAGACATTTTGGCCATGGCAAAGCAAATTGGGAATTTAGATATTACTTCCCCCTCCCCCACAGGGCTATGTAGCTCTATGCTGGCCTCCAACTTGATGGAGTTTTCCTGTCTCAGCCCCCTAAGTGCTAAGATTACAGGCATGGCTACCACACCAAACTTTGAAATTATTGCTGAGTCAATGAATTATTGGATTTTACCTTCCAAACCATGAGAATCAGTGGTGGGCTGGAGAAACAGCTCAGTGGTTAAGAGCATTTGCTGCTCTGCAGAGCACCCAAGTTTGGTTCCCGGAACCCACATGGTACCTTACAGCTATCTGTAACTCCAGTTTCAGAGGATCTGATGTCCTCTTCTCACTCTGCAGGTACCAGGCATCAGGCACCACGTGATGCACATATGAACATGTAGGCAAACATTCATACACCCAAAATAAAAACAAGTAAATCCTTCTTTAAAAGTCAGTGCTTTGTTAGATCTAAGCGTTTTAGGATGATTACAGCCCACACCCATTTGGAGAATAGATGTATTTACAATGTAAGTGAAGACTTAAGGAACAAGTACAGGTTATTTTTCATGCTGCATCCCTTCTAGAGCTTTCTACTTAAGTGGATGAAGTGGTGGAAAATCCATAATTTTAAAAGTAAAATGACACAAAATACTACATAAAGGATATTTATATCCTGGAACAGCTGGAAACAGCATTGCTGTCCTAGACCAAAGGCTTATCAGGGAGGTGTGGTGGTGCACAGTTCTTACAGATGAGGCAGGAGGATAGATAAAGAGAAGCTGTCACTCCCTCCACCAAATTGAGTAACAGATCAGTTCTGTTTAAAACTGCATCTCTGGAAGATATTGGAAAGAAAAACAACAAAATTAACACCTCCTTCTGTATTAGTTACTTTCCTATCACTGTCATAAAACACTGCGACCAAGCCAACTTATGGAAGGAAGGGTATATTGGAGACTTACAGTTCCAGAGGGATAGGAGTCCACCACCATCACGGCAGGGAGCTTGGCAGCAGGCAGGCGGGCATGTTGCCAGAGCAGCAGCTGAGAGCTTACATCTTAGCCACAAACAGGAAGGAAACGGCTCGCTGGGGATGGTGAGAAGCTTCTAAAACTTCAAAGCCACCCATGACACACCTCCTCCAACAAGGCCACCCCTCTGCTCCTTCCCAAACAGCTCACCAGCCCAGGACCAAGTATTCAAACACAAGCCTATGGGAGTCATTCTCATTGAAACCACTGTACCTTTAAATGATTTCAAGTGATTTTAACTTTTTTTTTCTTTTTTTTTTCTTTTTCAGCACATTCTTTGGCAAAAATGCAATCTATTAAACGGCTTGTGTGGGGAACTAGAGAGATGACTTGCAGATTAAAAGTGCTTCTTGCTCTTCCAGAGGACCCAGGTTCATTCTCAGAACCCACAAATGCCCATGAGCTAAGTCAGGAGATCTGATGCCCTCTTTTCACCTCTCAGGCACCTACATACATGTGGTGTATAGACATATCATTACATGTATAAATAAAATAAATCTTTTAACTTTTTAAAACTTTTTTTTAAAACTATGCCTGTATGTATTTCTGGGCACCATGTGTGTGCAGTGGCCAGAAGATGGCATCAGATCCCCTGGGACTGGAGTTGCAGATGGTTGTGAACTACCATGTGAATGCTAGGAACCAAGCCCAAGTCCTCTGGAGGAGCAGCAGTGCTCTTAAACACTGAGCCATCATCATTCTAGCCCCTAAAATTTTTAAGTGTGTGTGTGTGTGTGTGTGTGTGTGTGAGTGAGTGAGTGATGAATGCCTGTAAGCCCTTTGGAAATAGGAGGATCTAGAATTTGGGACCATCCTGGGCTGCAGAGTGAATTACAGACCAGCTTGTACTGTATAGCAAGACCCTGTCTCAACAATCATGAATATAATAACTTAAAAAAAGAAATATGGCAATTACTAACAAAAGATAGTAGAATGTTAAAAGAAAACCCTTCTGGATTGTAAGTATCTATTCACAGAAAAATGTATGATGGGAAGTAGTCCACAGTATTGTCATGGTTACTTCTTTCACAGTTTTGTATAGTTTTCAAGTTGTCATAAATCTTTTATGGTTGGGGAGGGGGTTGTGTTTCTTAAGGACTGTTGTCAAAAAAGTCAGTACTTCCTTCAAGCTGTATAAACACATCCTTTCCCTGCTAAGCATTCAGGGTCAGGGGAAGTGAAATCAGATTGACTGAGATACAAAAACTATTCTGAGTCAGGAAAAAGCAGTTGATTCACAGATAACTTGTGAACAGCCTTGGCTAGGCAGTTCAGACCCGTCAGAGTACGAGGCTTCTCTCTGCCTTTTGTGTAGGTGTTCACATTGACCCTGTGGGGTGATGAAAAGGGAGCGTTGACATTGATTCTGCCCACACAGAAAGTGGAAATGTGGGGGCTATGAATGTGCTGGGGTCCCACACAGGTTAAAGAAAGCCCCAGTGTTCTTCCATTCAAACAAGAGTCTCTTTAGACTATCATCAGGGTTTTGGCATGGTTTCCAAAGTGTTTTCACATTGACCAAAAAGCACTACTACCATGGCCTGACACCCCAAAATGGAACAAGCAGGGTAAACATTATGTAAAAGTAAGCTGGTGTTTGAGAAAGTATGACTTACGAGATGCTGGGATGACTCTCTCAGCCCCCAGTGCTTTTCAGCAAGTATTTCCAGCACCTGTTTGTACAGAAGGAGCCTGCTTGCAAACTGTATCTTGTAAACAAGATACTACTCCTGTGCTGTACAGTAAGGAAGACAATAAAGGATGGTTTATCGGGCTGGAGTGGTATCTCAGTGGCAGAGAGCTTGCCTAGCAAGCTTACACTCCGTTTGATCCCCATCAGCCTTTTTACTGCCCTACCATGTTCACGTCATTTTGAAGGCAGATCAGCAAGTGTACTTTGCTGGGTATGGTGCTAGCTTCACCTCAGCTCTCACCACCCCTTTATGCTTCAGATGTTTCAGGGCTCTGCCTGCCAATTGTGCTTGCTTCATGGCCACTTAATGGATTTTTGGGGGGAGGGTGTTGGGAGTGGGAAGTGAGTAGAGAGATAGTGCAGCAGTTAAGAGTACTTCCTGCTCTTCCAGAGAACCCAACTTCAGTTCTCAGCACCCATGTTGGGTGGCTCAACTGTGATTCAGTAGCCTTGGCACAGTCAAATTCAGCAATGGACAATTCATGTTGACAGATCCCAGGTGTCTGCAGGGGATGGTGTCTGGGGCTGGTTGCATAGGTCTGGAGGGCAGGAAGTACAAGCTGGAGATGAGAATGTAAGCGGCCAACACAGACAGCTGGAGTTGTGGGTACTCATGATTGTGTAAGTAAAGGAACCATCTAGAGGCCCCTATTGTCATGTACCCATCCCCAAGAGGCAAGCCAAGAAAGTAGTCTGTAAGGAAGAGCCTTGTGAAAGAACCATGGATGGCTCAGACAGCTGTCAGAACCACCCTCCCCTCCACCTTACCAAAATTGTTACATACATTATCCTGTGAAGTAAACAGAATGACTTTTATTGTAGCTGGAAACACAGGCCAATGGTACATTGAATTCTCATTCAGAGGCTTTGCTGCCTAAATAGTCATAAAGTTATATAAAGCATCTTAGTCCATATGGGGGACTGTAATGAAATACCCCAGACAGGTTCCTTTGTAAAGATGGGGGAGCTATTTTAGCTTACACTTCTGGAGGTCGAAAGTGTAGGGCTCACATCTGTTGATAACAAAAGCATCACATGGCAAGAGCTAAGACATATACTGCCTATAAAACTCCCAGGAGACCCAGTCATAGAGGCTTACCCCCAAAGGTTTTAATCTCCATCACTTCCCAAAGGCATCCAAACACTATGATTAAGTCCTACCTTCTTAACACACTTAACTGAGATGAACTCTAGTTCTTTTTGGAGCTGTTTTGGTGGTTGCAATTGTTCCCTGATGTTTGTCTAGCTGGTAAAAACACAACAGTTCCATTTACCAGTGCTTGGGCCTCAGGTACAGCAGGAGTTGAGGGAATGGCTGGAGAGATGGCTTGGTGGTTAAGAGCACTATTTCTCTTGCAGAAAACTTGAGCTGGTTCCTGACACCCACATCAGCCAGTTCATAGTCACCAGCAACTCCAGTTCCACAGGATCCAGTGCCCTATTCTGGCCTCAGTTGACCCCCACACTCACGTGCACATACCTACATATACACACATAATAAACAAAACATAAATCAAAACTTAGGAGAATCTGATTTTAGGGTTCAGAGTTGCCATTGAGTGTCCTTGACATTCTTCCAGGGTAAAACCTCCCCTTCACTCAGTCATGGTCTTCACTCTCAGTTACTTGGTACTTATAGCTTCCTCTAGCTCAGACAGATCCTTTATACCTAAACATAGGCAATATCTCCTTTTGGAAGCCTACAGGGGCTGAACATATAAAGCATATGCCTGTTATCCCAGCTACTCAAGGAGGCTGATGAGGAGGGTCTTGAGTTCTGTGCCAGCATGGGCTACAAAGTGGTAACCCTGTCTCAAAAAATATAACAAGCCAACAGGGATGAGTGGTGTTGCTCAGTGGTAGAGCTATGGTACTTGGCATGAGGCCTTGGTTTATAGCTCCAGTACCATAAAAAGTTGTAGAACAGGGGCGTGGGTGGGTAAAGTCAATAGATCCCTGAAAATAAGGCTAGGAGCCATTTGGAAACCTAGCTAGGGATGAGGAGGTTCTTGTTCTAGGCAGCTTCTGAATGGGTTTCCTGTTAACCCACACATCCCATCTCCTCCATTCCCCAGCTTTCCTCCTTGGCCTGTTGGATTTATTGGAGGTCAACTATAGGCCTAAAAGCAGTTCTTTACTTTTGTAACTTTTCCAGGACCTCGGGCAAATAAAGGGGCGTCCTGCATCCCCCACAGTCAGCTAAGCTGTGAGTTGCTTCAGCAGACCCTTGATGAATGTCCATGAAACCCCCATAGTGTAGCCACAGCCATCCTGAACTTGCACATCCAAGTACAAGGCAACATTAGCCTCTCTGCAGCCATCCCTGAAGGACAGAATCAGGATGGAACCTGCATATGCCTTTAGAGTGTGTGAGTGTTGTGGGGGAATCTCCTTCCTATTCAGGAATGCCTCATACCTCTCAACTTAGCTCTGTAGAGCCCAGGCTCTAGCCTGGAGGTACTTGGCCCCTCTGGGTTCTCATAGTAATCTTTGTTTATCTCTGTCAATACATTTGTCATTTGTTTAGTTTGGTTGTTTTGAGACTTATTTATGTACAATATAGATCTGGCTGTCCTAGAACTCATGATATAGATGAATCTGGCCTTGAAGGCTCAGAAATCCTGCCTGGAATCCAGGAGTAAGCCACCACAGCTGGCCTGCTCAGGTATTTGATACCTACAATTTTGCATGAAGGAGCTATTTTGCAATGTTCCTTTACTTAGAGTTAGTAGTATGGGAGAATAGAATCCCATGGGAGATGACTTTTTTAGTAAATTCCGATCTTTGGGAATTGAGTTTACATAATGCAATGTCACAAGTGTCTAAAGTTACAAAAACTCTCCAGTTATCTTCTCTGTGTTAAAACTGGTGACCATAGCTTTACTCTTTTTCAGTTTTTATGGTGCTGAGTACAGAACGCGGAGCTTTGTGCATGTGTTTTGTAAGGCAACTTCTTAGCCACTGAGCTGTACTCCCCATCCTTCCCACCTCCACCTGGCCTTGAACTTGTACTCCTCCTGTCACAGCATCCCTAGTATCAAGATCACAGGAGTGCATCACTTGGGACAGTCTCAATCTCTCAAACAGTTTTGAGCAAGTGTTCTTGTTTGTTTGTTTGTTTTGCTTTTTGGTTTGGGTTTTTCAAGACAGGGTTTTTCTGTGTATCCCTGGCTGTCTTGGAACTCTCTGTAGACTAGGCAGGCCTCAAACTCACATCTAAGGTTCCTAGCTGGAATCCACAAATCCCTATGTCTATGGCTTTCTTTAGGCCCCCAGAAATGTTCAGAATCATTTTTATTAGTAGTAATAGCTGGTTGTAGTGGTGCATGCCTTTATCCCAGTTTCTCAGAAGGCCATGGCAGGAAGAACACAAGTTTGAGACCTGTTTGTGCAATTTTGTGACCTGCTGCTGCAGTTGTGGAATGCCGGACTGGTTAATTACACCGTCTTAAGCCTACGCTTTGTGGAAACAAAATAAAAACTAAAACCTAAAAAGCAAGCTGATGAGCATGTCCTGAGCTTTCCCATAGGTCAAGGAAATTTGTGACTTCGTAAATTTGCATTAAATCAAACCTTTGGTTGCAGAGGAGCCTGGCTCCACCCTCTTCTCTCTTCTCTTTGAAGCACTCTTTCCCTTAGAACCATTTCTGAATTGTTTACTTCCTGCCCTTGAGAAACCAGCCTTGCGGTATTATACCAGTTTGGGTTTTTTTGTTTGTTTGTTTCAGTTTGGTTTTGGTTTTTTTTTGGAACACGCCTCCTCTCCTAGTTCAGCGAGCTATTATGGCTTTGGGTCTGGGTTCCTGGCTCTTATCATCTGTCCCTCTGCTTTGGGCTTTCATCCTCCCACTCTGGCCTCGTCAACAGAGTGTCTTATTATACCGGTGTGCAGGGACTCTTTCCACAACAAATGCTGGATTGTTCTCATTCCCTGGCCTCCTGGTTTGCTATCACTTACAGCCACTGATCCAAACAGTGTATGTTCAGCTCAGCCCTGATAAAACCAAATTAAAAACCCAATTCATTGTCCCAGAAGTGTTCAGTCAGCAAAAGAGATGAAACAATTTTGACAAGAATGCTGCACTGGAAGATAAGAGAACAATCCCAGCTGCCTGCTGCCACTTCTCTGCCTGGAGACATTTTTCTGTTCTACTGCTTTTCTTCTAAGTTCCTAGATGCATTCCTCCCAGAGAGGTAGAGGTAGGGGAGCCACTTATGCACCAAAGCCCTTCATTGGATCCTTCAGACCAACCTGTGAGGCAAGTGAGAAGAGGAATGAAGTATCAGATGGGTCAGTAATCTGCCCAAGTAAGCTAACAGAAAGGGGCACTGAGGTTTGTGTCCCACTCTTCAAATCAGCATGAGGGTCCCTTCTCATGAATTTTCTCATTCTCCCTCACTGGGTTCTGAGGTCAGTCAGGATGAGGACAGTGTCTTGTGTATATTACTAAAACTTTTCAAACATATCTATTTCTTTCATCTCCCTCTTTTGTCAATAAAGATAGGCTGGGGCGTGTAACTTGGCAGTCTGCTAGAGTGTATGCCTACTTGAGTCACTGAAGAAATAACACTGACACACATGGCATGAATAATTCAAGGCAGTTAAGTATTTGCTGTGCTTAGATGGGTAGTGGAGGAAAGGAGAGGGGTGGGGGCAAGTAGACTGCACAGAGGAGAGAGGGGTCTTGAACCTTGGAATATGGGATAAGGTTTGGATCTTAATCTGCTCCTTAGATCTACAAGTCTGCCCTATACTATGGCAGGCCTGGTGCTGAGTATGACCAGGATAGATAAATAATGGGGTACTTGGGGCCTGAACTGGATGTTTTCAGGGTAAAATAAGAAAGTGAGGCTCAGAGCTATTACATAAGGACACTGTCCCATTGAGAGATCACAGTGGGAATCACATCCACCCTAAAGAATGCTTTTTAGATGAGATGAATGAGGGATGTGATCCAATTGCCAGCATCAATGAGCCTCTTTTCGACTACTCAGCAATACTGTCATATTCTCAGGAAAAAGTCAGTGCCTAGTGTCAGGGACACAGCTTTTCCTGGAGATTTTCCAGTTCTGGGTTAATTATTCTCGCTTTTGAAGCTGCGACTCCCGACTGTATCTCACAGTCTAGAGTTGTCCACAGAAAAATCACTTAGCCCCAGAAGGTTGACACTTAAACAGACGTGTGGAATCAGCAAGCAGGACCCAGTCTGCTCCAATGAGGATTCACACACAGTGCAATCTTTAGGTCATAAGGCAATGTAGGGTTGGGTGTGGGGGTGCCCATCTGTAATCCCAGCACTTGGGATGCAAAGGCAGGAGGATCAGTTGTTCAAGGCCAGGCTTAGCCACATAAGATCCTATCTACAAACAAACAAACAGAAATAGTAAGAAAATGCAAGGCCTTTGATAACTTTTCTTTAAAGTGATTTCTCTGTTTTTCATGTCATTAGGGCATACAGAGTCACAGAGCATGATCTGCTCTGTGTAAATTTCTTATGGGGAATAATCTGGAACCCTGGTCACCTTGGATAGCATAGCACAAAATTAGGGTCTTGGCCAAAGTTTGTTCTTGAGACAGTATCTCACTTGGTATCCCATGCTGGCCTGGAACTCACATAGTTCCACCTACCTCTGCCTCCTGAGTGCTGGGATTAAAGGTGTGCACCTCCATTGCCTGAAGCATTTTGTTTTTTGGAGGGACACTCTGTTACCCAGGCTGGTGTCAAAGCCCTAGAGTCAACCAACTCACTTGCTTCAGCCTCTTGCACATTTAAGTTTAAAGTGAGGGAGATTGGATATGGGGAACACCTATGAAATCACAGAGCCCAAACAAGTTAACAGTCGCCAGAAATATTTTTGTACTTTTTTTGAGACAAGGTACATACTATGTAGCCCAGAGTGACCTACTAGAATAGGTCTTTTTGCTTGAATCTTTTTGAGCTATTGAGTGTTATACCACATATGAATGCTACCTATTGAAAAATAAATTACTTTGAGGAATTTAGTGGCATCCTATGCATTTCTTATTTTGTTTGTACCATTGTCTCATCTTTGTGTAAAGTCTTGTTTTTCTAATCCAGGCTGTTCTACTACATACATTTTTTTCTGAGCAGCATTGTTACAGACTTTTGGAAGTAGTAATGCCAGCTGGCCACCACTTTGTGGCTAGAATAAAAGCCTCCTAACCCTCAAGCCAACGCTATCCCTGAGTCTTTCTGCCAACTTTGTAGTAGAATCTGGCTGCATAAAGCCTAAAGAAACACAGATCAATCATAAGCCTGTGATTTCATTCAGTTCCTGAGCAGAATCTAAACCTTGATGGAAAGTCTCCACTGGACAAAACTCAGTCCCTTGCTAGACAACAGAAAACACAAAGGCTATACAGTGGTGTAACTGACCAGCAGATGCCACTAATGGCAGAGCCTTGTGATAGGATATGAACCTGCTGCCTGGTAGCTATGCAAATGCCTATGTCTGAAAGGTAGTTTAATAACAGAAGGGCTAGCCATTTGCTAGAAAGCTTCCAAATATGGCTCTCTGAAAGAATAAGCAAGGGGGGGAACTTCTGGAGATTTAAAACATGAACATCACATAAATAAATCCAGGGACATGGTTCCAACTTCTCAAACCAGTTTTTCTACTGGATTTTCAATTTTCCATTCTACCTAATGGGGATAGTTCGACACAGCTATGGTCAGACTTAAGACAATTATAGTCTGTTTAGTTCCCAGGTAGTAAATACTCATCACATCATTAGTCATTGGGGTCCAACTGTGTGCTTGGCATTCTGGAGGAGAGATAAACTGTTTTACTTTCTTCCTATGCATCTACAGTTACCTATTAATCTGGGATCCAAAAAAATTGTTTTAGCCTAATATGGTGGTTCATGCTTGTAATACATGTACTCTGGAGGTAGGCAGAAGCAGGATGGCCACAAATTTAAGGTTGGCCTGGTCTAGTGGCTGTTAAATTGCTGAGTTGTCTATGCTGTTTAGCCTACAGCTGATCTTCTAAATGATGCCCTTAGGATAGTCTAATACTACTACTGTTGTAGTATTCATTATGTGCTAACTATGGCAGGCATGCTGGTTATATGACTTATTTTTAGACAATATTTTTATCTTATTTTACATATGCATGTATATATATATACATCGTGTGTATGCATGCTTGCACTCGTGTGTGTGAATGTGGGCATGCAGATGTGTCATGGTGTCCAGACTTGGGTGTCCATCCTTGCATTCCACCGTTTGAGATAGGGTCTCATCATCACTGTGTATGCCAGGCTGACCAGCCTGTGAGTTTCTGGGGACTCTCTTATCTCAGACTCCCATTTCCCTGCAGGAATGTTGGGATTACAGATGTTCCTGATACACAGCCAGCTTTTACATCGATTCTGGGCATTCAAATTCAGGTCCTCACATTTGTGTTACAAGTGCTTTACCAACCCAATGTAAATTATTTCACTCAGTTCTCATTCCGATTCCAGTTTCATCAAGCTTTAAATAATCTGTACTTGTTCACATGTGGTCCACCAAGTATTCTAATCCAGCGTGTTACTAAGTCAGTAACATAGTGACTGGCTGTATGTCTGGCATGGATGGCAGAGGATGAATCTCACATTGCTAGTCCCACTCAGTCTTCTTCAGGAGCATGATCTCAGCAAATCTTTCTTATTCCCAAGTTATGGTGGTTTGCTTTTGAACCAGGGTACCTATCATAATGTAGCTTGGGCTTGCCCTAGGCTTCCCAGTGCTGGTGTCACAGATGTGTGTCACCACATCCCATCCCAGCCCGTGATTGTGATATTGATACCCCAACACTTGCCAGGATGTATGCCATAGTGGCAGTCAGGGCCGGGGTAGGGGTGGTTCTTTTTTAGGGGCGGTGTAAGGGTGGGTTGAGACCTGTTTTTAGGAAGACCTGGCTATCATACAACTCAGTGTAGCTAAGAATAAACTTCACATCCTCCTGCCTCCATCTCCTGAGTGCTGGGACCACAAGGGTTAACCACTATCCCCAGCTTCGAAGCCACATTTTCAGTGGCAGGTATTCCCAAGGGAAACTGATATTTGGAGGGAATCTGATGAAATTTCTCTGTCCTTTAATCCTCTTTCCTCTGCTTAAGAAAATACGTTTTCTGTGTTCGTGTGTATGTGTGTGTGTGCTGGTGCAGACCTGTAACCACAGACCCAGAAGACTAAGACAGGAGGATCCTGAGTATGAAGCGAATTCTGGAAACGCAGGCTGTGATAACTAGGTAGGTTATTTCCTCAAACAATAATTCCTTTGAGTGTTTTTTCCTTTTGAAAAATGGTTCTCTTATTGCATGTATCTGTTGGGAGAACTATTTGAAATAACGAAGCTACCACATACTACACATCCAATAAACTGTCAACAGGATTAAGAGTCACAAGCAAATCCCAGGATCATGGGCTAGACAGGCTTGTCTACAGAACAAGTAGTAGCAGTTTGTACAGCTGGATACAGGCTCTATCTCAAAAGTGCACGCAAGTGATCCAGGGTCTGGACATCCAGACTTAGTGAATATTAGTTGATAAATAAGGCCAATTTTATCGGGAAACCGGGAAGTCATTTACGAAACAGAATATCCATACAGCCACCTACTAACTAATATTCCTTTAGTCCCCCGTAGTTCAGTTAAACCGTAAAGTGAGCATTCGGACACCTCGGGCCTCATCTTAGTTCTGAGCCTCCAGGCTGAATATGGAAGCCTCTGAAAAGAACATCATGCACGAACGCGAGCCTGCCGCTCGCCAGTCCCGGCGGCCCACGCCCACGCTCAGCAGCAGCCTCCGAGCTCCCGCTCCGCCCTCTCTTCCTGGTTTTCCCCGGCAACCCGCCCCTCTGGCATCACGTGACAGGGCGCCGGCCGGGCCGAGCCCCTGATAGGTCGGGCTTCAGGGCCCCTCGCGATTGGCCCGGGGCGGCGGGCCCCCGCCTCCCTCCTCCTCCTCGCCGCGGCCCACGTGAGGGGGGCGAGTCACGCGATTTCCGGGAACCCGTCAGGAAGGACATAAACAAAACAAACCCGAGGCAGCATGGAGAGGGGCCGTGGTCGCCGTAGCGCGACCGAACCCAGCGCCTGAGCCACCTTCAGCCTCAGGTGAGCGCCGAGCGTCCGCACGGGCAGGCGGGGTGCGACGGCTGAGAGCTACGGGCATGGGGCGCGGGTGTCCGGCTCCGGCCGAGCGGGGCGGGGGCCGCCGGGCCGAGGCGCGCGGAGCGGGGCCGCCGGTGCGAGCTGGGCCAGGCTGCTCCCGTGGCCGACGGTTACATAAAAGGCGGGAGCGCGGACGGGCGTCCGTCCCCTCCTCGGCCCGGCCCTTTGCGCTCTCGGGAGCGGGGGCCGCGGCTGCCGGCAACCGGCCTGTCAGAGCGGCGAGCGGGTGGAGGGGCCGGGAGGGAGGGGAGGAGAGGGGCGTGTGAGGGAGGCCGGCACGGCTGGCGCTCGGAGGGCTAGGGACAGAGGCGCGGGTCAGGCGAACTCCGGGCAGGGGCGTCTAGGGCCGCTGCTCCCCCCCGGCCCCTCCCCGGAGACGGCGGGCGCCGGGGGCCTCCCTCTCGGGATTTGTTTATATGTCCTCTCTAAGCAGCTTGAACGGCCCGGAGGCGGAGCCCTCGCAGGCGAGTGGCGGCCGATGCTGTCCAATGGAGGAGGCGCGCGGGGGCCCTGGCGCCAATGGTCGCAGGGAGGCGGTGCCGCGGGCCCCCAGTAAGTTAGGCTGTGCCGGGGGTGGGGCGGGCGGGGCGGCCATATTAGATGGGAGGGGACGGGGGTGGGGGGTCACTGAGCTGGGCGGAGACGGGGCTAAGGGCAGGGAGCGGGGCAGGGAGCCGGGGCCGGGGGCGGGCCGGGTGTCGGCTGGAGTCCCAGCGGACCCGGAAGCCGCCTCGAGGATCCGGACCCGGCTCAGCTGCTCCCGAGTGGAGGTGGCCGGGAAGTACCGAGTGTAGTCTAGCCTCCCAGGGGGCGGTTCCTGGGACTAGATGGAGCTTAGTCTCTGGCTTCTCTTGCTCGGCCCTCTGCTGCTTGACAAATCCTGCCGCCAAACCTTGTAATCGCCCTCTTTTAAACCCGAGAAAGCAAACCGTTCTGCTGTTTCTGAGCGGGCTTGAGTCTTATGACTACCTTAAGGAGGTATTTGGGTAACTATCGGTGTGTTTTTGTACCAGGCCTCGAGTAGAGGCAGTCAGTCAGAGGAACTTGTGCATTTCTGGGTTTTGCAAAGAGAAAACCCGGACTGGCAAAGAGAAAGTTGAGGGCTGGGCGGAGTTTCCTTTTTTTTTTTTTTCCATGTGGACACCTTCCAAAGATCAGGCCCCTGTGCTTCTAAATCTTAATTTGCCTCTCTTGCTCACATACATTGGAAACTGACACACATCAACTTCATGAGAAAACTGATCTGTGAGGAAAGTGTTTAGGTCTGAAAGGTTTTTAGGATTTTGTCTTTCCAGTACCAGCAGGTGAGAAAGAGGATCAAGGTCTGACTTTTTAAAAAACAGAAAGTAGTAGTTCTTTGTAAATCATGTGATATATGGTAAAAATGATTGTCACTTGATTGTACTTTAAATTATCATTTTCCAGCGCTATCTAGTCTAAAATAACAGAGATATACCAAAGGGGGAAATGGTATGGATATGTAATTAGAAAACCACTTATTTGTGTTGTGATTGCCTTGGCACCATGCTAGCCTTGTTAAATGCTTATTTAAGCTTCCCTTAACATGAGCTTATAGCCTGTGACCACATTCATATTGCCAAAGGTACCAGGCTATAGATGCATCTTTGTTTAAGCACTTAGGAGTAGGAACACACTGTAGATACGTCATTCTGGGGTGCTCTTCAAGAGTTGAGCTGAATAATCTTAACAAATGGTAAATAAATTAATCATCAACTTTGGTATTAGTTTTATGTGACTGACCCTCAGTTTTGTTAAAACTTGGTAAAAATAATAACCCCAGATTATTTGATGTATTTTAAAAATTAAGTATAATTTCTATTTATTTGGGGTTTTTTTGGAGACAGGATTTCTTTATGTAGCTCTGGCTGTCCTGGAACTCACTCTGTAGTCCAGGCTGACCTCAAACTCAGAGATTTGCCTGCCTCTGTCTCCCAAGTGCTGGGATTAAAGTACTACCGCCTTTATAATTACCGCCTAAAATTATAAAGTATAATTTTATAGTAAATAAAATATTAACCCTATATTTTATCACTTAGTATTGTATTGCTATCTCAATCTGCTATAATGCCATAATCAGTTATAAAAGGAACCAAGAATTGTTTACTGATACCCATACTACTATTCAAGACAGTTTTCATTGCTTATGTAATAAACTTCTTAAGAATGGCAATAATATACACCAGAACTTGTTTTGACTAAAATTCTTTTACATGCTTAGTATACTTTGGAGTTTAAAATTTTTAAGTAAATTAGTAAGCTTTGGGGTTTAAAGAATTGTTGAGACAGGGTTTTTCACTTTGTAGCCTAGTTAGTTTTGAACTCCAGGGCTTCAAGTATTTCTCCCATGCTGGGACTTCAAACAAGTACCACTGTGCCTAGCACTGGAATTTTTAGTATAGTAAGAATAGAAAAAGGATATTTTTCAGGACCCATTTTGGGTTCTCCATTTACCTTGTCATTCTGAATGTTGTATAAGAAACTGAAACTTTGATGAAGAAGATAACCTATTTGGTTGGCCTGAGTTCTAGAGCAAAAGAATAATTTATAAAAGTCCCTGGTTTGGGGATTAAATACAAGGGATAGTGTGTGTGCAAAGACATTGTATCTTGATTGAATCAGTGTAGTGGTTTTTATTTCTGTTTTTTGTCTGTCTGTTTTTGTTTTTTGGAGACAGGGTCTCTGTTTTGTAGTCTGTCTGTCCTGGAATTCACTGTATGTAGACCAGGCTGGCCTTGAGCTCACAAGGGATCTGTCTTCTCTTCTTCCTGAGTGCTGGGCTTAAAAGTGTGCACCACCACACTTGGCAGAGTAATGGTTTTTAAGATAGTAAACAGAATTGGCTGTTAGCTTTTAAAGCTTAATTTTTAGTCAAGACTGACAATGGGATTTTGAGATTCATTAGTATAGGTTTATTTTCAATTAGGTTTGTACTGGTCTATTTCGGGAAAGGTCTCACTGACTTTTACCACATTCAGTAATGTCTCATTCCAAGGTAAACAATCCTGGTCATGAATTTGTCACACTGTTTTTGTTTGGTCTTGTGAGGTGGGGTCTTTCTGTGTTGCCCATGTTGGCTTTGAATGCCATGAACTTCCTGCCTCAATATGCCACAGTGCCCAGTTGTTAGTTCTAAATTATCCCAGGACAGGAGTAGTTGAACTTCTTACTGAATAGGATTAAATAGTAAATTTTAATAATCTCTATAATAGACTGTTCAGCTCTGGTTTGTATGGTGATAATTGATAAGAAGACAGCATAGAGAATGTGTTTGAGATGTATTCCAATAAAACTTTATTTACTAGAGCAAGCTGTGCCTACTTATAGCCCATGGCCATTGATAACCTCTGTCTGAAGACATTGGCTGAGTTTGAAGTGCTTAGGTGGTAGGGACTTGCAGAGGATGTAAATACACACTTCAGATAGTATTGGCTCAGTAGCCGAACAGAAATATCTCCTGCCTTGAAAAGTTTTACTATAGGAACATAGGCACCACCCTATTTTAGAATTTTATACCCATGTAGATGTTTTGAAACTGTTTAAAGTAACTGTTGGTATAGTTCTGTTTGTTTTAAAGGTGCTTTTTTTTCTTTTTGAGACTTGCATCTTGGTATTTAGCTAGACCGGCTTGAACTCACTATGTTGCCCAGCCTGGTCTATAACTTGTTTTGTTGTTGTTGTGTGATTTTTGGTTTTTTTGAGATAGGGTCTCCAGTTCTCCAGGCTGACCTCAAACTCACTATAAGGCCAGAAATATGACCTTGAATTCTGATCCTCCGTTGCCAGTAGGGGATTATAGGCATTCATTACTATGTTGACAAGAACCTTGTATTTTATTTGTGATAATGGGGTTTTGGGGGGCAGTAGGGTTGAGTCAGGGTCTTTATATAGCCCTGGATGTCCAGGAATAGTCTATGTAGACCATGCTGACCTTGAGCTCACAGAGATCTGCTTTCTTAGCTGGGCGGTGGTGGCACGCCTTTAATCCCAGCACTCTGGAGGCAGAGGCAGGCGGATCTCTGTGAGTTTGAGACCAGCCTGGTCTACAAGAGCTAGTTCCAGGACAGCCTCCAAAGCCACAGAGAAACCCTGTCTCGAAAAACCAAAGAGAGAGAGAGAGAGAGAGAGAGAGAGAGAGAGAGAGAGAGATCTGCTTTCTTCTGCCTCTCAAGTGCTGGGGTTAAAGGCATATACCACCATACCACATCTGGTTTGTGATAATTGCTTGTTTTTTGGGGGGGGGGGTTTCAAAAATTCATTTTCAAATTTTTTTTTTACATTTGTGTATACAGGCCTGCATGTGAAGGTCAGACACCAACTTTCAGGAGTTGATCATTTCCTTTCACTGTGTGGGTCTGAAGGATTAAACTCAGGTTGTCATGTTTGGTGGCAAGTGCATTTATTTGATGAGCCATTTTGCTAGGCCTATAAAATCATCCTCGCTGACTACTCTGATTCATACTGGTAGGACAAAGTAGACTAGGAGAGATGCAGAGAACTTCTGTGTTACCTCCTGACTGTAGTGCCACGTCTTGTCTGCTTTTCACAAAATTCATGACCTTTCCCCAAAAAATATTTGTAAGAAGTTCTCTAAGCTCCTGTTCTACTAATTCCGGTTACCCAATTCTTTCTTCTCATCTGTCTGTTTTGAGATGACAGTCTTAAGCTAGACTTGCACTATGTAGATGAAACCATCCTTGAACTCCTGATAGTCCTGCCTCCACCTCTCACATGCTGTGATTACAGACATGAGACACCATGTCCAACTATTTTGTCCTTTCAACACTAACAGTGCTTTGATATCTCACTTAAATAGATTTTCTTTCTTAAGATAGTGTCTAACTATGTAACTGTGCCTGGCCTTGAACTCAAAAAGTCCACCTGCCTCTGCCTCCTGAGTACTGGGATTAAAGGCGCGTGTCACAGTGCTTGACTAAGCTTGCTGATCCTTTATTTTTTCTAGATGGGGTTTCTCTTTTTTTTTTTTTTTGTTCTCGATGTCCTAGAACTTACTCATTAGACCAGGCTGGCCTTGAACTCAGAGATCTATCTGCCTTAGTGGTCGGTATGTGCTACCATGCCCATCAAGCTTGCTGATGTTATCCTGTGGGTTTCTTGGGTGTCTCTAGGCACCTTCTTGAGTATAATATTGTGTCTGAAGGTTTGAGGTGATGCTCTTAATAAACTCCTCCTTTGCTGCTGCTGGCTCTTCCTGATAGACCTGCAACCTTCTCTGTCACAGACTTGCCATTCATTCACTGAGGAATTTGAAACACTACAAGAATAATTTTTTAAAGTCCTATGGCTATAGGGAAGAATTCGGGGTAGGGTAAATGTACTTCTGTTCATAAGATTCATGTAGAGGGGCTGGAGAGATGACACAGTGACTAAGAGAACTGGCTGTGCTTGCTGAGGAACCCCATATAGTTCTCAGCACCCACAACTATTTGTAACTTCAGTTGCAGGAGATTCGTACACCCTTTTCTGGCTGCTGCAGGCACTTCCTGCTTGTAGAGCACAGGCATGCATCAAGACAAAACACTCATACACCTAAAAATAATAAACCTTTTTAAAACAAAGAATCAGAATACCTTAAAACAGCAAGGCTTCAAGCATTCCATCAATGTTGTCAAATGGGGTAGGGGGAGCTGAGGAAATGGCTCAGTGGGTGAAGGTGCTTACCACCAAGCTTGATAACCTGAGCTCAGTCCACTGGTGGGAGAACAAGATCTCCTCTGACTTAACTTTTGCACTCATACACACAAAGAAATGTTATAAACATTTTAAAGTCTCTCTCTCCCTCTCTCCCTCTTTCCCTCTCCCCCCATCTCTGTGTGTGTGTGTGTGTGAGAGAGAGAGAGAGGGGGGGTGGTATGTGTAGATGGCTATGGGGGCAGATGTTGATGTCAAATGTCTTCCTCAGTTGCTCTAACATCATTTATGTACTTGAGCATGTTGGTGTTTGTGGGTGGGTATGTGCATCCTGGTATGACAACTTTATGAAGTTGGTTCCCTCTTTCCACATCTATGTGGGTTCCAGGGATTGACCCCAGAGCAAACACCTTTACTCACTGAGCTGTCATTTCCCCCTCATCCATCCATCTTTCTTTCTTTCTTTCTTTCTTTCTTTCTTTCTTTCTTTCTTTCTTTCTTTCTTTCTTCAGAATGAGCAGATGTATTAGGAAAAAGAAAATTCCCGTGAGTGAGTGAGTGAGTGAGAGTGTGTGTGTGTTTGTGTCACAAGGGAGAATAATTTGAGACAGAACTTGTCACTGAACCTGGAGCTGGCTAACTGGCTGGCTAGCGAACTCCAGGGATCTGCCGTTTCCTCCACCAGATATAGTCCCAAGGCTGGGGTTACAAATGCAGCACCCACACCTGGCTTTTATATAGGTTCTGGGGATCTGAACTCAGGTCTTTGTCCTTATGCAGTAGACACTTTATCCACTGAGCCATTTTTCCAGCACAACTTTTACAGAGTTTTTTTGTTTGTTAGTTTTGATTTTTTGAGACAGATTCTCACTGTGTAGTCGTGGCTTTCCTGGATGGAACTCATTCTGTAGACCAGGCTGGCCTTTAAATCACAGAGATCCACCTGCCTCTGTCTCCCAAGTGCTGGGATTAAACCACCTGGCCTTTTACCGGTTTTTAAACTTACATTCAGTAAGGTTTTGTCCTTACTCTTGGACATGAGTTGTCTATAGAGTAACCGAGAAGACAGCTGCAGCATCCAGTGTTCAGCAGCATTTCAGAACTTAGGGTTTAACTGTTAAAGTTGGAGATGCTTTATAGAAATGGTATGTGGGACTGAACTAAGTCCTAAGGAATGGTAAGGGAAGCACTCTGGTCTAGTTGAGTAAGTATGCAAGATGTGTAGACACCAGGGCTGTGGGATGGGAGTGGCTGATGTGGGAGATTTAGGAGGAAAGAACTTTTGCTTTCATAGTATTGTCTAATTTTCTTGGCCTGTGCTCTGCATGGTTGAGTTCTTGGTGTCTGTCTCTTTCTGTCACCCCACCCCCATATGCACTTTTATTGTTCTCTTTTCACTGTGCTTTCTTTTTGGGGAGGGAGGGAGGGAGAGAGAGAGAAAGGGAGGGAGGGAGGGAGGGAGGGAGAGAGAGAGAGAGAGAGAGAGAGAGAGAGAGAGAGAGAGAGAGAGAGAGAGAGAGAAATTTTTTTTGAGACAGTGACCCCAGATGGATCAAAAATTTGTGCCATTTGTCCTACTTCAGTCTCTCAGGTGCTAGAATTTTAGGCATGCTCCATTACATTTGGCTTCTTCCCTTGTTTTTAGTTTTTCTTTTAGTCTCTGACTAGTGTCTAACTCACCAACTTTCTTGATTTATAGGTGCCCAGATACCTGTGATTTTGACCCTTATCCTCATTTCTTCTACTCTTGGAAGGTTTTACTTTTACCCATTCATTTCATTATGCTTTTTAATTTTTTTCTGATGCACTTATATTTTTTACCCTTTCTAAGCTTACTTTTATTTTCATTGTGTTTATTTATGAATGTATAGCTGTGTGCACATATGCAATGGAGTGCTTGTGGAGGAAATGCTCAGGAGTCAGTTCTCTTTTTCTACTGTGTGGGTTTGGGGAAATAAACTCAAATCATCAAGCCTTGTTACAAATGCCCTTATCCACTGAGATGTCTAGATAGCCTTCATTTTTTGAACTTAATTTTTTACTTAGGGTCTTACTATGTAGCCTTAGCTAGCCTTGCACTCACTTTGTAGACCAGACTAGCCTAAAACTTCCAGAGATCCACCTGTTTTCTGAGTACTGGGATTAAAGAAGTGTGTCACTACACCCACCTTATTTTGCTTATTGAAGCAGGGTCTCATAATGTAGCCCATGCTGGCTTTGAATTCGGGGCAATCCACCTGCCTGAGTCTCTTGAGTGCTAAGGTTACAGGCATGTGCTGCTATGTCAAGATAGAAATCTCTGTAGAGTAGACATTATTAAAGATTGTCACATACATGAAACTTCATTCAAACTCAATACTGCCCCCCCAAAAAAAAGTGGAAGAAGAAAAAATGTTCACAGAATTTTGAGTTTTAATAACTACTATCTAGCCACTGCTATGATTAAATCTGTAATATTTTTGTCACTGTACAGTGCCTCCTTTCTGGTTAGCCCTTCTCCCTCACCATAGGCGCTAGGCATGAAATTGCTTTGTCTTGTTATGGTCAGCAATGGAATTTCATATAAATTTTATGTACTACATTGTCTTTTGAGTCTGACCTCTAATGTTCTTGAGATACCCTGTGTGCCAGTTTGGTCCTTGTCAGTTATTCTGTGGCTATACCACAGTGATTCCCTGCTCACCAGATGGTAGTGGTTGAGTTGATCCAGGTTTTAGGCTGTTGTAAGTTGTGGGTGAAAACATTTTTGTGCTAGTGTTTTAGTTTTTCTAGACAGGGTTTCTCTCTGTAGTCCTGGAACTCAATTTGTAGACCAGTCTGGCCTTGAACTCACAGAGATCCTCCTGTCTATGCTTTCCAAGTGCAGGGATTAAAGGCTTGTGCCACTACCACCTCCCGCCTGTGCTAGTCTTTTAAATAGCTTTTCTAATATTAGCCACCTTTTACTTGGCATCCCTGCAGAACTATTGAGAGGAAATTCCTGGAGTTGGCTGTCTTCATAAATTGACTGTGTGTAAGATCTATAGTTTGGAGTACCTGTCAGCTTAGATGCCTATGTATGAATGGTCTGGGTAGGCTAGGGAGCATAGCTTAGAGGAAGTAGTCTCACCAGGGTTCAGTGGTCATCTTCTTGGGAGTATGTACCCAGTGTGGTTAGGTCTGATTTTTTTCTTTTTGTTAGGGAACAAGCTTGTTTCACATGTAAGTCCCTTCTCCCTCTCCCTCCCCTCACCCCCATCTCTCCTCTCCCACCCCCAATCTACCCCCCACCCCATCCACCCACCACTCCCCAGGCAGGGTAGGGCCCTCAATGGGGGCTGTGCAAAGTCCACCAAATCTTCCTGTGCTGGACCTGGGCCCTTCCCCATGTGGCCAGGGTCAGAGTGTCTCCCTTCACGTGGGATGGTCTCTCAAAGTCCCTTCTTACACCAGGGAAAAATACTAATCCACTATCAGAGGCTCCCTGGAGTGCAGAGGCCTCCTTATTGACATCCATGTTCAGGTTCAGGGGTCAGGATCAGTCTTGTACTGGCCTCCCAGACAGCATCTGGGGTCGATGTGCTCTCCCTTGTTCAGGCCAACTGTTTCTGTGGGTTTCTCCAACCTGGTACAGACCCCTTCGATC
The DNA here is from genome assembly GCF_003668045.3 of Cricetulus griseus. Lineage (NCBI taxonomy): Eukaryota > Metazoa > Chordata > Mammalia > Rodentia > Cricetidae > Cricetulus > Cricetulus griseus. Next base: position 47,081,124 of record NC_048600.1, on the reverse strand, counting down.
TTCATTCCTCCCTCTCTTCAACTAAATTCCAGATTTCAGCTCAGTGTATAAGGTCTGATTTTTTTTACCTGCAAGAGAATAATATAGTAGGAATTAGAAATGTGATTGAAATTTCTAAATTAAGTGCTAGCAGTTAAATTTTAAATTGTTAACAAACATAAACAACCCCCAGAACCAAACAACCCTAGAATGGGATCTAAACGGAAGCATTCTGTGGGCATTGAAATCTGGCTATGGTCCATTTTGAGACTTTTGCTTTGAAACTTTGACTTTTGCTTTCAGTTTTATTTATTTTCTAGACAGGGTATTGCATATCTTAGGCTCTCCCTGAACTCACTATGTAATTGAGACTGATCTTGGAATCCCTCCTGCCTGTATCTCCTTAGGCCTGGGATTATAGGTGTGTGCTGCCATGTCTGGTTTATTTATTTAGATTTTGTGTATGAATTTTGTGTATGCTGTGCAAGCACTCAGTCTGCCAGCAGAGCTACATTTGCACTGAGCTACATCCTCAGCCCAGTCTTCTGTATTGAAATGTATTTTCTTCTGGTAGTTAGGCCATCCCCTCTCCCCTTTTTTAAATAGCTGAGTATAACTTGCTTATTGTCCAAATCCTCAAGTTAACATTTTATTTTATTTGCATGAGCTCATCTTGGCACATGTCTGGAGGTAAGAGGACAGCATGCATTTGCTAGGGGGTTTAACTCAGTTGGTCAGGTTTGGTGATAGGTGCCTTTACCTGCTGAGCTGTCCTATGATCCTAGATCTTCAAGTTTAGAACTAACAAATCACTAAAAAAAAAAAAGATTTTATTCTTCTGGTTGTAGAGATATTGAGAGTATTAAGGGGGCTGGAGAGGTGGCTCAGAGGTTAAGCGCACTGGCTGCTCTTCCAGAGGTCCTGAGTTCAATTCCCAGCAACCACATGATGGTTCACAACCATCTGTAATGAGATCTGGTGCCCTCTTCTGGTCTGCAGAGATACATGCAGACAGAACACTGTATACATAAAATATATATATATATATTATATATATATATATATATATATATATATTTTTTAAAAAAGAGTATTGAGTACCTGCCTAAAGGATGGTTGGGACCAGGTTCTGATTATCCTATGTTTTTTTCTCCTTGGATAACCGTTGATTGTATTCAATGCTATGTTTTCTTGACAGTTGGAATAATCTGTTTCCCTTAGTTGGTTTATTTGGACCCTTTTGGAGATAAGTATGACAAAGATGAAACTTTACATTTATTAGAAACTATATTGAGTATGATAGACGTGAGTTGTCCAGAATCTTTGGTGAAGCCAGTATAAAAGTTAGGACTCATGCAGTTGTTGGAGCAATGACAGCAGTGAAGAGGCTCTTTTCCCTTGTACTCTATCTGCTAATTCTTTCATGTTACAGAGATGATTAGCTGGCAGGTTTGTGAACTGTTTTGTGAATTCCAAGATTGTTTTTCTGATTTAGCCAGCATAATTCACAGTGACCCTCAGAAAAACTGAGACAAGAGTAATAAATAACCTTGAATGGTCCGAGTAAATGTATTTTATTATATTTTTGAGAAGTGGGATTGCACCTTGTGTCTCCTACATGCTAGCAAGTACTCTATTACTGAGATACACCCCAAGCCTCTTTTTTAAAAACTTTTTGAGAGCTTTTTGAGTACCAGAGCTGTGTCTTGAACACACAATTCTTCCATACCCATCCCCTAGAACAGTGTTTCTCAACCTTCCTAAGGCTTCCATCCTTTAATACAGTTCCTCATGTTGTAATAACTCCCAACCATAAAATTATTTTCATTGCTACTTCATAACTGCAAATCTGCTACTGTTATGAATCTCATAATATAAATTATCTGATATGCAGAATACCTGCTATGTGACCCAAAAGGGGCCTTAAGACCTCTAAAGGGGTCATAACCCACAGGTTGAGAACCACTGTCCTAGAAGATGTAATTGTGCCACAAGTCTCAGCTCTTGAGTATCCCTTATTCACTTTAATTCCAGGCAGCTGGAATTATTTGTGATAAATCTTGTGATAAGTTTGGGAATTAGACTCTAAACTCGTTTTGGGTTTATACCGTCATAACAGCAGAATCCTTGGAATTTGATTAAATACTAAAGAAGGAATCTGAGGAAATGGCCCACATTTATTGTCTATTTTGTGTTCTGACTGTACACTTTAATCACAGAATCACAATATTCCTGCAAAGTAAGAGATGGCAATTCTTACATAAAAAGGCAATTAAGTGTCTGGAATGATGTTCTCAATATTTACTCAAGAAATAGAACCCTTTCCTGGCATGGTGGTGCTTGTCTGTAATCACAGCGTTTTGGAGGCTGAAGTGGAAGGATCATTAGTTTGAGGCCAGACTGGGCTATGTAATAGGCTATGTTTCAAGAAAAGAGCAACAACAACAAAATAAATTATAAAAGGGAAAGAGTAGGCTAGGTTGTTCCACATAGAGTGTCCAGGACAGTAAAGGCTGCATAGAGACCCTAACCAAAAAGAAAAAGACTTTTGGGTGGTAGTTGTTAGGGTTGTCTTTGTTTGAGCTTTGCTTTTTTCTTCTCTCTCTTTTTCTGAGACAAGGTTCACTCTGTAGCCCAAGCTGGCCCAGAATTTACTGTGTAACACTAACCTTCAACTTTGAGCTGTCCTTCTGCCTAAGCCTCCTGAGCTTTGGAATATAGGCTTGAGCCACTGTTTTTGGATTTGTTGTTACTGTTGGTTTAGGATCTAAAAAATGTCTGTGTGTGTCTGTGTATGCATGCCTTTGTATCGTGTGTGCCATGTGTCCAGTGAGGCCAGAAGAGGAGATGGGAACCTCTGGAGCTAGAGTTAGAAGTGGCTATAAGGTTTCTGATATGGGTTCTGGGAACCAAACTCAGGTCCTCTATAAGAACAGATGACCACTGAGCCATCTCACCAGCCCAGTTTTGATTTTGTTGTTTTTTTTTCTGAAGATTTGTTTTTATCTGTATACATATCTGTGTATTCAATATTCACATGAGTTTTGATGGAGGGCAAAAGAGGTTGTTGAATCCCCTGGAGCTGAAGTTACAGGCAGTTGTAAGCCACTCAAAATGGGTTCTGGAACCCAAACTCCAGGCCTCTGGAAGAGGCCCAGACTGTTTTGTTGAGCCATCTCTCCAGCCCCTAGTGTTAGTTTTTGAGACAGGGTCTTAATGTAGCCCAGACTGTGAAACTCAGTGGTCATCTAAGATGGCTTCAAATCTTGATGCTGCCTCTGCCTCTCCCTAGTGCTGGAATGGCAAAGTTTAGACTACAATGTTCATCTTAAGCAGAGTATTTAATCTGGAATCTCCTCATATAAGTCTTTCTGGGCAGTAAGCTAAAACAACACTTAGCTTTTGTGTTCGAGTTGAAAAGAGGTCACTGGAAACTTCATAATTCCTGTAGCCCTGTGTCTATAACTTGTTATAGACCTTGTTACCCTACTGTCATGCTTATGATACAGCCTGTTTCAATCATTTGAAAGGTGTAAAATTCAAAAAAGATGGGAGCAGCCCGAGTCCCTGAGGACAGGAGCACTAGAGGTTGGGAGGGTACCTGGTCTTGGTGCATACTCTGTATTCATTGCAGCTTGTACCAGTGCCAGTTTTTAAGCTGCTGCTCTTAACCATACTGTTCTTAATGTTTTGTAGATTTCTGTAGAACATTTGAGAAACCATCTGTTAAGGGAGATGGATTCTTTTAAACAGTTTGAATAAAAGACATGTCAGTTCAAAGCCTGGATTAAGTTTTTTTTTTATTTTTTACTGTCCCTTCCCCCTCCAGACAGTGTCTATGTGTAGCCCTGGCTATCCTGGGACTTACTCTGTGGACCAGGTGGCCTTGAATTCACAAAGATCTGCCTGCCTCTGCCTCCCGAGTGCTGAGATTAAAGGTGTGTACCTTTATTTACATTTTAAATCATAAGCCTTTATCCTGACCTCCATAAACAAAAATTATTGTAGGTCTCTAAAATCAACTCAAGTTCACACAGAGTTTTGTGGGAAATAAAAAAAAGTTCAACTTTTAATATTTTTACTATCTGATGTTAGTGTTTTAAAGACAAATTAGGAAGCTGTTGTAAGATGCTTGGCACACATGGACCACTATGCTCAGTAAGTAAGCATTGAATGTCAGACTTCTTCCTAATGACCTCACTGAGTACGAAAAGTGCTTTACTTCTGACTCATTGTCCCCAAGGATCTGTGGTCTTCAGAGATTTTTCATTCATTGTCTGCCAAGCTGCCCAATTTTGGTCTCACAAAGGAATTAGTTTTGGCACTATAGTGAAATAGACAAAGGAATTTGATAGTTAGTCTCAGAGACGTTACTGTCAGTGAAAGCAAGGAAGAAGAAAAACGTGAGCAAAAATACACAAGCCAAAGTCTCACTGTTGGAGAGCCTTAGGGGACTGGAGTTGGCTTGTAAGCACCTGAAGGATGCCAGGGAGTTGGTACAGTCGGTCTAATATTCATGTTTATTTGAAGTGGAAGATGGGGTTGGGAAGATTGTTTCATTTGTTATCTTGAATATTTTAAACAATACAGAAGACTTAGGGTTGCAGGCACATACCTGTAATTCAAAATAGGGCCTCATGCCAGGCATGGTAGCACATACCTATAATTCTAGTGTTCAGTTGGCACAGGCCAAAGAATTGAGTTGTCTTTCAGACTGAGTTTCTTTAGGGAAATAGGGCTGGATGTGGTGGCATAAACCTTTAATCCCAGAGAGGCAGAGGCAGGAGGATCTCTGAGTTGGCCAGCTGGATCAACATAGTGAGTTCCAGGCCAGTCAGGACTACACAATGAAACTGTGTTTTAAAATAACAACAACAACAACAAAAAACAAACCCAACAACAAAACAAACCAAAAAACCCAAAAAACAAAAAGTGGGGGTGGGGGAAACTTAAGACCTAGAGAGAGGAAATTGTATAGGCAAATGTTAGAATGATTCAGAGTAATGCAGGCCAAATAAAGGTTAAAGTTAGAAAGGTGTATTTGTTTGCAGTGTCAGGTAAGTGGTCAGTATATCTTTATTAATAAAATTAGTGAATTAGTAAAATGGTTAGGGAAGAGTTAAATCTGAGATCAGTCCTTCACATCTGGCTGTCAGAAGAGATGGTTCTGTTTTGGAGTAGGCGCACTTGGAAGAATGGAGTTGCTGTCATAGTGTCTGTGAGGTGGTGGAGTGTCAGCACAGATAGCCTAGCTGAAGATGGTTCCTGTATGCGTGCATATTGGGAAACTGAAGGAAATTTGGGGTTGAGAGTAGAGTGTCTGTGGTAGCAGGTTTGTTGAGAGGCATCATTTAGTTAATGACCTTAGCCAGATCGCTTACTTTTGCTAAAGTGTTGTTTTGTTTTATTTTAATTAGTGTACAATAGACTGCATGGGGCAGTGGTGAACTTTCACTAGTATAATTTTACCAAAACCCTGACTCCTGTTACTTCTCCAGCTTTGAATCTTGTAAACAGCAGTACAAATATAAACTGAATATTTTGTCTGTAGTGATCACTAAGAATGGCTGGGTTAGAAATGTTCTCTGCTTATGTTGAGAATTTTCCCATGGCCCTGTGCTCTAGAACAATTTAAATGCATAAACCCAGACTTCTAGTTAATAGTTTTGAGAAATAAGAAGTAGCCCTTCCATCTAACTTAGATTAATTCAGAGGTGTGATAGTGTTTTGTTTGTTTATTTGTTTGCCTAGCTTTCCAAAGGAAATGAATAAAAGTATGAGAAGTCTTGTGTCTTCAAGACCTCAGTTCAAGGAGAGAGATCACTTTTTTTAAAAGATCATTTTATGTGTATGAGTGTTTTGCCTATGTGTATTTAGGTGCACAGTGTATATGCCTGACACCCACAGATGTCAAATGAGGGCTTTGGATCTCCTGGACCTGGAGTTACACATGGTTATGTGCCACAATGATGGTATTCAATGAACCTGTGCAATAGCAAGTGCCCTTAACCACTGAACAATCTCTTCAGCACCAAGAGAGAGCACTTTTGAGACTTACATACTCTTAGGTCCTCAGGATTTTCATCAGAATGTAGCTTTCAATTGCAAACTTACTATTCATCCATCCATCCATCCATCCATCCATCCATCCATCCATCCATCCATCCATCTATCTGTCTTTCTATCTATAGATATACTTTTTTTTGGTTTTTTTTTTTGAGATAGGTTTTCTCTGTGTAGCTTGGCTATCATGGAACTTGATTTGTAGACCAGGCCGGCTTTGAACTCACAGAGATCCATCTGCTTCTGCCTCCCAAGTGCTGGGATTAAAGCCATGTGCCACCATGATCGGCCAGCCCTTATATTTTTAAAACTCTTGTACAACTAATAGAAGACTTGAATTGACTGTACAATAAAGGGGTTTGTAGGGTAGGAGTGTAGAAGGATCACAGTAGCTCAGTACTGTTTGGGCTACTCAAATGACCTTTTGATCTTTATTTTTAATAATATTTATTCTTTGAGAATTTAATGTATGCATACACTATGTTTGATCATATTCGCCTCAACCATTCTCTAATCCACTCCCTTGATCTTTAAGAAAAATCTAATCTGTCGTCTTAGTCTCATCTTGCCTTGTCTGTCTTTCACCTTTAAGATCTAATAGCAGTAGGACTTGAGAAATAAGTAATGAGGGTCTTACACTAATAATTTTTGCTTGATGATGCACACCTTGAATTCCAGCACTTGGGAGGCAGAGGCAGACAGATCTCTGTGAGTTAGTTCAAAACCAGCTTGGTCTACAGAGCACAGTTGTAGGACATCCAGGGCTGTTATACAGAGAAAGCCTGTTGGGGAGTGGTTCTTGGCCCAAATTTTAATTTTCTATTTTGGAATTTACATGTCTGTAAATTATTAAGTCTAAAGAATACTATTGAAGTGTAAAATGTGATTTAACTGAAGTTCTTAATACAAGGACAGGACTTGCATTGTGAGGGGGCTTCCCCCAGTACATTCTGGCAGAAGCTTTTGCCTCCTTAATAGTGTGAAGGTGTTGGGACCTCTTAGCTCTGCTGTACTAGCAATTAGTGGCTTGATTAATTTGACTAGAGCAGAGTAGTTTTCAAAGGGGAAAGAATTGAAGAGAGCAAATGAAGCATAGCAGAATGAACCATGTGTGGCAGATGGGCTCTGGTTGGCTAAGGTACTTAGATGACTTACTTTCTTTTCAAACAAGAGAAGTCTTCTGGGGGTGCACGTGACCAAATTACTGTTTGTCTCCTCTTTCTCCTTCCCCTCACATCTGTTTCCCTTCTTCCTTCCTTTGCTTCCTTTCTTTCTTTAAGCCTCTGGAGAAACCCATTATTTAAATTAGTTCTTGGAATCAGTTCCACCTGTTTTTTATTTGTTTTTGTGAGCTGGGATCTCTATATATATACCTTGGCTGTTCTAGAACTTGCTGTGTAAACCATGCTGGCCTCAGACTCACAGAAATCTTCTTACCTCTGCCTGCTGAATGCTAGTATAGCAGGTGTAAACCAATGTGCCCAGTGTTAGTCACCATATTTTATTTTATTTTTGGTTTTTCGAGACAGGGTTTCCCTGTAGCTTTGGAGGCTGTCCTGGAACTAGCTCTTGTAGACCAGGCTGGTCTCAAACTCACAGAGATCCACCTGCCTCTGCCTCCCGAGTGCTGGGATTAAAGGCGTGCGCCACCAACACCTGGCAGTCACCATATTTTAGAATGGCCTGTCTGTATTAAGACTTTAAAAAAAATCTGGAGTACAGACTAGTAAAGATTAGGACAGATTAAATTAACAATGTCCTATGTGTTATGTATATACACTATATACACAATAGAATATAGTGCATTGGTATTTCTTGCCTAAAATACTTGGAAATTTGCAAGCTTGTGTTTATTACTTTATTCACTATAGTAAGGAATTGGAACCAACCTAGTTGTCTTTTTGTCTTGCTAGTGTGTCTATTGCTATGAAGAGACACCATGACCAAGGCAACTCTTAAAAAGGAAAACATTTATTTGGGTCTGGCTTACAGTTTCAGGGGTTTAGTCCTTTATTGTCATGGTGGGAAGCAAGGCAGCATGCAGGCAGACATGGTGCTGGAGAAGTAGCTGAGAGTTCTACATCTTGATCTGAAGGTAACACCGGGTGTGGTTTGAGCATATATGAGATTTCAAAGCCCACCTCTACAGTGACATACTTCCTCCAACAAGGCCACACCTCCTCCAACAAGATCACACCTCCTAATAGTGTCCCTCCCTACAAGCCAAGCATTCAAACATGAGTCTCTGTGGGCCATACATATTCAAACCACCACACCATCAACAGGCAGATGGATAATGAAAATCTGGCACATATATAAAGTGGGTTACTATGTATATTATTAATAATCAAGGCCACACAATCTCAGAAAAAAGGAATCCACATGTTCTTCATGTAGTTCCTAGTGTAATGTACATGTGTGTGCATATACACTTAATGTATATATATGGGTGTAATATTACATGTAGAAAGGAGATCAAGAAGGGCAAATAGGAGGTACTGAGAAAGGATGGGATTTAAATAATGAACACATGAGTTATGAAAAAAGATAAAAAGCTAATTGTTTTTCTAGTTTTAGCTTTGTCATGGATTTTTTGTTTTTGTTTTTGTGTGATGGATAAATGCATAAAATACATATAATGGATTGTGAAAGTGTAAATCCAAAGTGAACCTCACAGCTTCAGCATGGCTGTTATAACTTTAGAAATTTGTTGTTGTTGGTTTTTTTGTTTTTTGAGACAGGGTTTCTCTGTATTGCTTTAGAGCCTGTCCTGGAACTCGCTCTGTAGACCAGGCTGGCCTTGAACTCACAGAGATCCATCCACCTGTCTCTGCCTCCTGAGGGCTGGGATTAAAGGCATGCACTACCAACACCGGATAACTTTAGAAGTTCTTTGAGATGGATAGGCTTTGGATCTGTCTAATCTTGCTGTGTGATATCTTTTATTTGTAAGTTCTTTACAATAAAATTTTAATTAAGAAGCAACAGTTTAGAAATATAAATTATACATAAAACATCTCGAATTTGTTAAGGGTTCTCATTGTATGATTCTGGCTGGTCTGTTACTTACTGTGTAATCAAGGCTCACCTCAAACTTGTGACAAACCTCCTGCCTCAGCCTCATATGAGTGCTGGGATTACAGGCATGAGCCAGTATTCCTGGTACCATTTTACCATTTTTATGTGTGTACATTGACAGTGTTGTGTAGCCATCACCACTAACTGATCACAAGCATTTAACCATCTCAAACAGAAACTCTGTCCATTAAATCACAACTCTCAGTCCTCTGTAACCTCTGTTATACTTCCTGTCTTTATGAATTTTCTCTGTTCTAGGCACCTGATGGTAAATGGAATCATACAATTATCCTTTTATATCAGACTTATTTAACTTAACACAATGATTTCAAGGTTTATTGTAATGTCTGTTAAAATTGCATTCATCCTTATTTTGTTGTGTGTACATGGATGTACATTTCAGTTGAAATGTGTATATTCAGTTGAAATATGTATATACATGTGTATATTTCAGTTGGTTTCACCTCTTGGCTATTGTGTTTAATGCTGCTGTGTCTGTGGGTGTGTGCTGTTTAAGTCAAGGATAGAGTTGCTGGATCATGTGATAAGTCTTTAATTTATTGAGAAATTGCCAGACTCTCCCTTACTATCTGCACCATTTTACATGTCTACTAGCAGTTCATGAGGGTTCTGATTATTCCTGTCCTCTTCAACACTTGTTATTGTGGACAGAAGTTTCTGTCCCACCTGATCCCATTGCCGTTTAGTCCCAAATAAACACACAGAGGCTTATATTAATTATAAACTGTTTGGTCAATGACTAAGGCTTCTTATTGGCTAGCTCTGTCTTAATTATTAACCCATTTCTACATGATCTTGGCTTACCAGAAAATGCCTGAGTGTCCTATTTTCCTAGTAGCTACATGGCATCTCCCTGGCGACTTGCTCTCAGAATTCCTCTTCCCAGCATTCTCCTAGTCATGTAGCCCCACCTATACTTTCTGCCTGGCTGCATTCTGCCTGTCCATTGACCAAAACAAATTTGTATGTCAACCAATAAGAGAAACATGTGTTCACAGCTTACAGAAGGGACATCCCCCATCATAATACTTTCCATCCATTTTTTTTTAGATAATAGCTATCCCATTGGGTGTGTCAAAAATTTTAAACATTGCTCTGGTGATGTTGAATGACTCAGAAGACAGTTTACTACTGTGAGGAACTATTTTTGAGTTACTAAAAGAAGTGAGTGACCTAAACTACTGCAATAAAAAGGAATTCTGACTGTCATATAAAGTATCTGCTTACTCATTCATAAGATATTTCAATTTTTAAAGAGGGTTTTGTGTATATGCATGTGTGTATTTCTTTTTCTTTTTTGTGTTGAGAGAGAGAGACTGAAACTGACTTATTATGTAGCCCAAGTTAGCCTGGAACTTGAACAATGATTCCCCTGCCTCAGCTACCCAACTGCTAGGATTATTTGCTTGAGCCACCATGGTTCAGTCAGTCTATAAAGAGGCTTCTGTGTTTCTTGATGTGGCTAGTGAATAAGCCAAAACTTTGAGGGGCAGAGCGGCTTGGGGCTCACCAGTCAATTCTTGGGTTTTGCTTTTGAAGTCATGTATCATGAATGGTTTGCATGGAGCTAGGGACGAGCTTCTGTAAGCTATCTTTTCACTGTACTGTCTTATTTTAGTTGTTGCCCTGTCTGACATGCATAGCAAGCCTCAGCATGTGTTCAGAGAACCAAAAAATCAGAGAGCAGGACCTGGCAGGGCTCTCTTAAATCTTAAAGAGATTGGAACTACTTTTTCTTCAGGTACTGTTGCTGGTCAACATTTACTGACTCTGCCTCCCTGCTTCGAAGAGCTGGCCTCTAGAGCAGAATTGATGATGATACCTAGAGAATGTTACTGAATATTTTTTTAAAAGCCCAGGTACAGAAACTCTATTGGCAGATACGCTGATGGTCCAGTTTTGTCTCCCTTGGTAAACACACACAAACTTTCCTGAGAACTGGTGAGCCAATGCTGTGAGCAAAAGGAGGAGTGACTGGGAAACTTGTTTGTCTCTTACCTGGAAAATGTAGTCTTTGGGGCAGAGAGGAAGATGTCATGAACAACTTTGGGAAATGGCATGTGCTGTGTTCTACTCTTGAGATGTACAGAGCGCAGCAGCTCCTTAAAGCCAGCAATAATGACAGTAGGTGGTTTTGTTAGTGTTTTTCAAACAGTCCTTTGGTTGATTAGCTACACTTTTTCACAAGTATACCTTAGTCACACTTTGGGGAATTACCACCCTTTTGGTGATAATTATATCCTTTTGGTATATTTTGATATCAAAAATTTGAGCAAAATATGAATTTCTGAGGCTAGTGGAATATGAAGGTTCCCTGAGTGCAAGTTGTTAGACCTTCCTCCTTAGACCTGCCTACCTCTGTCATCTAAGTTCCTGGGATTTTTCAATACTCAACAGACACTAATGTCCCATTTCAATATGCTGCTCATTACACAACACAGTTTTATAGCAGTGTCTCATTATGGGGGATGCTGTGTGATGGTAATTGCTGTAGAATAGGTAACTATCTTTTCTTCCACTCTCGTTACATAATTAAGGAAAAATAGCCTGCATTACAGATGTAATAAATAAGACATAATTTTATTTTAAGACAGGGTCTTGCTGTGTAGCCTTGGCAGGCCTGGAACTTACTATATAGACAGGCTGGCTTTGAACTCAAAGAGATCTGCCTACTTCTGTCTCCTAAGAGTTGGTATTAAAGCTTTGTGCACCATGCCTTATCCCTGGCTTTCAATGTTTAAAAAAATTCTTGTGTGTGTGTGTGTGTGTGTGTGTGTGTGTGTGTGTGTGTGTGTTTGCACTTGTATGCTCCAGGGAGTACATGTGGATAATGGAAGACAACTTTTTGGAGTCGTTTCTCTTCTTCTACCTTATGTGGATTCTGGAGATGGAACTCAAGCTTGAGAAGCAAGTGCCTTTGCCCACTGAACTATTTGCTCAGCCCTTTAATTAGCTTACAAAGTATAGGTTTCATTAAGCCACATTTGTATATATGTGTAATAATACTTTGTTCTTATCCATTTGTTCCAGTGTTCTACTCCATTCTTGCCTCTAAATAGTCCCCCATTCTGCTTTTATGTCATATATTCAGTTGTCATTTCTTCCTCCCTCCCTCCCTCCTTCCCTTTCTTGCTCTGTCTGAGCTAGAGTCTCTTTCTATGTATGCCTCCCAAGCTGGCCTTTAATTCACTACCCTCTGCTTCAGGTTTTCTGAATAGCTGCCATTATAGACATAACATCATACCAATTATGTCTTGTCCTTTCCTTTCCTTTCCTTTCCTTTCCTTTCCTTTCCTTTCCTTTCCTTTCCTTTCCTTTCCTTTCCTTTCCTTTCCTTTCCTTTCCTTTCCTTTTTCCCCCTTTTAGAGATGACAAAACTGAGTTCTGTGTAATGTCTAAGTGAAAACTGTGACTAACAGAGCCTGCCCTTTTCTGGCTTCTCTGCTAGACCAGGCTATTAGGGTAGCATCGTTAGTAGACAACAGTGAGTATGTGTTGACTAGGACTTCATTCTTCTCACAGTTTCAAACCTTGGTGCTTGTAACAGTAAGTTTCAGGTTTTAGAAAGTAACAGCCCCATAGTCAGGTTAGGTAGACTGCCAGGATTTTACTAGTTCATTTGGCTGAGTAGCGTGACAGGAAGGAATTGCCTTCTTAGAATTAAATAATGAGTCTAGAAAAGATGGCATGATTTCCTTTCCATGGGAATCAGAGAGAGTAGGAGTAGGCTGCATACCTGTAGGCCTCAGCAGGTTACCTGAGCAAAAGCTTATCTGTTAGGTGTGTGCATAATCTTTTATCTCCTAGTGGTTCTCAACCTTCTTAATACTGTGACCCTTTAATACAGTTCCTCATGTGGTGGTGACCCCAACCATGAAATTACTTTTGTTGATACTTCATAACTGTAATTTTGTTACTTTTATGAATCATAATGTCAGTATTTATGGAGGTAGAGACTGGCCAAAGGCCAATGGAGTCTCGACCTACAGGTTGAGAACTGCTGCCTTAGACTGTTGATTGGACTGAAAGGCATTATTGACTCTGCTTCTGGGCCTAAACGACACTGACACTTTTTCCTCAGCAGACCAGTATAAGTAGGAGTGAGAGCCAACTATAAAAGGGCCAGCATGCGTCCAAGAAATTCAAACAGCTGTCAGTTCATTAGCATAATTAAGTAGAACAATTAGAGTCTCTTCTCCACTCTGATTTGTTTAAGCAATCAGTCTTTGAATAGTGTACCGCTGTTGTCCTCTAATCTACTGAATGTGAGAACTACAGAAGGCAGTTCAATTTAAGGAGTGATGCTTTTTTTTTTTTTTTTTTTTTTTTTAAAGAAGTGACATTGTGTCTGGACTGAATATGTGAAAGACCAGGACACTGGTTCTTAACTCCTAAGGAGACCGGGAGGGCATATTAAAGTGCACTGCTGAGCTCTACTCCTTCAATTTATGTTCTAGTGTTAAGGGTATAGCCTGTGGTTTTGCATTTCTAAAGCATCCAGGTTGATGTTGATGGTTTCAGGATCATTCTCTGAGAATCACTTTTTGGAGAGGATGGAGGTGGGCATAGCTTTTCAGTTTCTCTCAATTAAGGTCTTAATAAGCAAGGAAAGAAAGCCTCTACCTCTTGCATGTCAGGTGATTGCAGTCAGTTTAACCCAACCCTTGGAAATACTGTGCAAGGTAGTTCTTGTCCCATGTACTAGATGCAGGCCATTAAAAATGGAGTAACTTTTTCTTTTTTTTGGGGGGGGAGCAATAGTTTAGAATATACTTCATACCAATTATGGGACACTGGGCTGGGCAGTAACTAGAGAGCTCCTTGCAGCATAAAACAGTAATTTTTAAAGGACAGCTTTTATGTATAAGTCAAAGGGTAATGTTCATAATCTTACAGGCTGTTTAGTGATGATAATTGTAGAGTTACAAGAGATTATAAGCTGTAGATCGCTTTCACAGTCATTATACAGTAAAATGTTAAGATGGTAAAGGGAATGAGAGCTTGACTTTAAAATATCTTTCATATCACAGAAGAGGAGGATATATTAATTTTTTTTTTGAGACAGGGTTTCTCTTGTGTATCTTTGGAGTCTATCCTGGCACTTACTCTGGAGACCAGGCTGGCCTTGAACTCACAGAGATCCGTTTGCCTCTACCTCCCGAGTGCTGGGATTAAAGGGGTGGGCCATCAACACCTGGCTATTAAAATGTTTTTAAGAACTGTTATAGATTTATTTATTTACTTGATTATTTATTTGATATGGAGTCTTTCTGAGTATTCCGGTCTGGCCTAAAACCTTCTTTGTAACTCACGGGTAGCCCAACCTTGTGATCTTCCTGTCTCATCTCTCAAGAGGGCTGGGATTACAGGTGTATGCTATTGTTTTCAGCTGCTAATTGATTATTGACCAACCTTATTTCAGAAATAAACAATGTTAAAGGGTATATTTCAAAATAGTAGATATTACAAAAATGACTAAATTATTGAAAATTCAACTATAAGACTTATTTAAAGCACAGTGTTATTAATGTTCTTTTGAAAGGTCAGCTTGTTTCAGTGGAGCTCAGTGAAATTACTTTCTGTTATTTGACAGAACTACAAAATTATTTTTTAAAAAAAGTGGTGACCCAAGCAATTGAACTGAAGGCATTCTGGGAAAACCTGCTGTTTATTGTGAAAATCATCTTTGATCTTGGAATTAAAAGTAAAGCTGGAAAGGAATTTACAAACAAGAAAAAGAAGAAGTTTGGATTTGGACTCACAGGATCTGGGCTTGGAAATGCCTCAGGTAAATCACATGTGGAATAGGGTGCAGTTTGATTCTCTGTGGCAGCTGAAAGGGCAGTGTTGCCCTTTCTGCATCTTAACACAGCTTGACACACTAGCTTCAAAGACAGTTTATTTCTGCCCTCACCTAGATGTGAGTACATGCTCTCCTGTTCCTCATTTGCTGTAGCCTTGAAGATTTCAGTGAGCTTGACCCAAGGAACACGGTGAGTAAGTAGGTTAGTCACTAAATATGATCTCTTTGTAAGGATAGAATGAATTGCTTAGAAAGTTAATCTGCCACCCAAACGCCATTTTTGATATTCTGATATTTTGCTTCCTAATTCTTCCTTTCCATTTTCAACATTTCACAAGTAGTGATTCTGTCTCACATATGGAAGCACACATATCTATATGTTCTGTAAACGTGTGTGTGTGTGTGTGTGTGTGTGTGTGTGTGTGTATCTTTCTGTCTTGTTGTGTAGGTGAAACTGGCTTCATTTAGCAATCTTCCTCCTTTGGCCCTGAAAATGTTGGAATCATAGGCATACAGTACCATATCAGGCTGAGACAACTTCTTTTAATTGGTCTCTTTGGGTTTGAGGCAGTCACTGAAATAAAAACTGAAAGCTTATTTGTCCACATTCTTATCCAAACTCTTCCCCTTTTCCTTTTCATGGTTAATTTTTGCCCCACTGCCAGTTTGAATGCTGGGAAGAAATCTAGAAATAATGAGAGTTAGGGACTCCTAGGAGGGACTGTACAGGACTATCCTTTGGGCACAGGGATTAAAGAAAAAAATGTTAGGATGGATTGGTGACTTTGCAGCAGAGTCTAAAGAAGAGGACTTGGTAACTTATACTTAAAAGGCCAGAGGCTGGCATTCACCCCAAGCTCTGTGACAAAAGGACCACTTGTCTATTTTTAGAGTTTGTGTCCAAACAAGATATGGTTTACTGTTTATTGACTACTTGAATTAGGGCCCTAAAACTTGTTAAATGAAATTTTTCTAGGCAGAAAGATCCCAGAGCAAAACAGCTGATATGGGAGTAGCTAGGAGAACACTGAGAAGGCAGGTTAGGGTAGGTGGGTGGTATGCAAGTAGAAAGTAGATTCATGGACTTCTAATGTCATATAAAATTCTTTGCTGCACCACCTCATGGACAAGTAAGAATGTTTGTAGTCTTTCTTGCTTTCTTTATTGCAGTTGATTTCAGAGTGTGGCTTTTTGTTTTTGTTTTATTTGACCCAGGGGTGTACAGCTGAAGTGGTTTGGATAGATGATGAAATGGAAAAAGGAGAGAGAGAAACCAGAAGGTTAAGCCCACATTTCTAGCTGTGTCTTAGAGATTTGGGGGGCTATTGTGTTGTTCCTGTTGGTTGGACTGAAGATACTTAAGTTGGGCTGGCAAGATGGCTCATGAGCTAAAAAGTCCTCTTGCCATGGAGCCTGATTGGCTTGCGTTCAGTCTCCCAGTCCTACACTATGAAAAGAGAGAACTGACTTCAGCAAGTTGTCCTCTGACCTCCACATGTCTTCCCCCCCCAATAAAATTATAAAAAGATACCAAGATTATCTTTGTTGGGGGAAGTAAGACATTGAATTCAGAAATATGCTTTAAGTCTGACTTACTACTGCTTTAGTCCTAAGAAAACAGGAGAGCATTCTCTACTTCAGGGGAATTAGAACAGTCTTGTTAGAGAAGGATTTTAAGAAATGTTTATATAGTTTTTAAAAAATAGTCCAATGTTGTATGTTGTCTCTAGTGACCAAACTTTAGTTTGTAGAAGTTCTTGTTAAGAATTGCTGTTCTGATTTTTTTCTTTATACATCTTGGCTGGTTTCCTTGTAGAGGTCCATGTTCAGTGCTAGTTAAAGTTTTTGGTGTGCTTTACAGGAGAGATGGAATTATTTCCTGAAATAAATTACGTGCTGGGGTAAGGACAGATGTATGTGTAGTAAGTTGGACTTGAAGCTGTCTTTAACCTCCTAAAGTGAAAATGGTTTTGTTGTAGCCCAGCGTAAGCGGAATGGACCCGCCTTTTGGGGATGCCTTTCGAAGCCACACCTTTTCAGAACAGACTCTGATGAGCACAGATCTCTTAGCCAACAGTTCTGATCCAGATTTCATGTATGAGCTGGTAAGCAATCTTTTCTTGGTTTTAGTTTTAATTGATTTGGGACCAAAAATGAAGTCACAGAGTTTTTATTTATAAATGTCTGAAAAAAAGAGAATGATGCACATGATATGGAGGCTTACACAGGTAAAACCATTACCTAAGATGCTGAGGAAGGATTTCAAGGGTCACACAGATCAGGTTTTAAGAAAAGGAAAAGGATGTGACTAGGGGCTAGGTTTGATTCTTGTGACTAAGTCTAGTAATTTCTGAAAGATACCCAAATGGATTAAAGTAGCATGTGAAGAGGTTATGTGTCTTCAAGTCTAGTTGTTCATAAAGAAAGTAAGCTGTATGCGTGATATGCTAAACTGCTAAAGGGCTTTTTAGCTCACAAATTAAGGAATGATCATGCCCAAGACATATGGTAAAGTTGGTATGACAAATTAGCTCCTCCAAGTTTCTGAGATAGACACAAAATTCCCAAAGGGAAAAATCATTTATTTTGTGTGTGGGTACCATGCGCTACATGTACAAACTGCTCATACAGGCCAGAAGACGATGTCCGAGTCCGTGGACATTTGTGAGCCACCATGTGAGTGTCAGGAATGGAACTGAGGCCCTTTTGCAACAGCAGCAAGTGCTCTTAACTGGAACCATCTTTTCAGCCCCGCCTCTTTTTTTTTTTTTTTTTTTTTTTAAAGGCAGGATCTCACTTTGTAATTTTGGCTGGCCTGGAACTTTTATATGTTAGACTAGGCTAGCTTCAGACCTCACAGATACTTGCCACTTTAGCCTCATGAGTGCTGAGATCAAAGGCTTGTGCTGCCATGCCTAGCCCAGGGGGGGAAACAACTTATATTTTAATTGTGCACATCAGTGAAGGTGCCCAAGGAGGCCTCCCGTGGTGTCATATCTCCCTGGAGCTGGGAGTTAAAGGTGGTTGTGAGCTTTCAGACAGCAGTGCTGGGAACCTAGCTTGATTCCTTTAGAAGAACAGTAAGTGCTTTTAACTGCTAAGTCATTTTTCTAGCCACAATAGAATTATTAATTATATGTAATTTAAATAACACAGAAATGTAGAAAAGTTGCGAATTTGAGTACACAAGTCTGTGAATTCATTAAAAATAATTGAATTCTATACCTAATAAAACAGGGTATGGTATATATAAACTACTTAAATGAATGAAGCTATTCATGTATACAGAGACACACACACAGTCCAACATAAAATAAATACAAACTAAAAATCCACTGGAACAAAGTAAACTGGAACACTGAGAATCCGTTCCCTTTCTGAGCCTCTACTCTTCAGATTTTCCCCAAAAGGTAACTACTGCTAGCAGATACAATGAATATGTAGACATTTGAATATGCTTTTTCCATGTTTGGATGGATAATATACTTGTATCCTTTAGTTTATTCCAACACACACACACACACACACACACACACACACACACTTACTTATTTAGTTTGTGTGTATGTGTTTAGGTTAGAGGGTAACTGAGGATGGTTCTCTTCTTGCATCATGTAAGTCTCAGGCTGGACTGAGGTGGCAGGCCTTTACCTACTGAGCCTTCTCTTCAACTGGAGTTTACTTTTTCTAAACATAAAAATGTGTAATAGGAGGCTGGAGAGATGGCTCAGTGGTTAAGACCACTGGCTGCTCTTTGAGGGGACCCAGGTTCAATTCAGAGAACCCATATGGCAGCTCACAACTGTCTGTAACTCCAGTTCTAGGAAATCTGACATCTTTACACCAGTGCACATAAAATAAAGTTAAATTATTAAAAAAAAGAAACTAAAAAATGTGTAATAGATAGCCTTTTGTGTCAGTGCATTAGGGCTTAACTTCTTTTTCCATGGCTATAGAATGTAATTGCATTTTATTTATTTATTTTTGAGACAGAGTTTTACCATGTAACTCTGGCTAGCCTGGAACTTGCTATGTGAACCAGGCTGGCCCCAAACTCACAGAGACAGTCCTGCTTCTCCCTCTTGAATGAATTGATAGTGTGTGCTACCACTCCATTGTATGCTTTTTTGCTACATTGTAAAGTTACATCTTTGCAATGCATGAGGAATATCTGACTTCCCATGCCAAGAGTTATTACTTAGATTTTATACAAGATTTTACAATTTTACAGTCAACTTTCAGCACTCTCTGGGCTCTTTGCCTTCATATTTAATTTCCTCCTTAAGTTGAGGTATTCTGTGAGGAAGGTAAGGTCTTCAATATTTGCTTCTTACTTGAAATTAATTTCTAAAGAGAGCTTCTAAAACTACAAGAGGCTTTGATATTTGGACTCATACTAGTCCCTCAAAGAATGTATTTTCCCACTTTTTCTTGCCCAATGAAATGAAGTTGTATAGATGTAACGGGAAGGTATTATGTCAGTAGCCTCTATCTTAAAACAGACCAGAGGTAGAGTATTTTTTTTTTTTTTGATATTTGCAGGTGTGGATGGAGGTGAATATTTTCTTCCTAAAGCATGGTATATGATTTCCCATTTTAAACCTTCCTTAGGATAGAGAGATGAACTATCAACAGAATCCTAGAGACAACTTCCTTTCTTTGGAAGACTGCAAAGACATTGAAAATCTGGAGTCTTTCACAGATGTCCTGGATAATGAGGATGCTTTAACCTCAAACTGGGAACAGTGGGATACATACTGTGAAGACCTAACTAAGTACACCAAACTAACCAGCTGTGACATCTGGGGTACAAAAGAAGTGGACTACCTGGGCCTTGATGACTTTTCTAGTCCTTACCAAGATGAAGAGGTCATAAGTAAAACTCCAACCTTGGCCCAGCTTAATAGTGAGGACTCTCAGTCTGTTTCTGATTCCCTTTATTATCCAGATTCACTCTTCAGTGTCAAACAAAATCCCTTGCCCCCTTCATTCCCTAGTAAAAAGATCACAAGTAGAGCAGCTGCCCCTGTGTGTTCTTCAAAGGCACTTCAGGCTGAGGTACCATTGTCAGACTGTGTCCAAAAAGCAAGTAAACCTACTTCAAGCACACAGATCATGGTGAAGACCCACATGTATCATAATGAAAAGGTGAATTTTCATGTTGAATGTAAAGACTATGTGAAAAAAGCAAAGGTTAAGATCAGCCCTGTGCAACAGGGCCGGCCCTTGCTGTGCCAGGCACACACAGATGCAGCCAAGGAGAGTACCTGCTATTGTGGAGCTGTGGCTAAGAGACAGGAGAAAAGGGGGATGGAGCCTCATCAGGGTTATGGCACTCCTGCTTTGCCTTTCAAAGAAACCCAGGAACTATTACTTAGTCCTCTGCTCCAGGGTGGTCCTGGGTCAATTGCCACAGCAGAGAGTGGCAGCCTCTCTGCCAGCACTTCTGTTTCAGATTCATCCCAGAAAAAAGAAGAGCACAATTACTCTCTTTTTGTCTCTGACAACATGAGAGAACAGCCAACCAAATGCAGTCTCGAAGATGATGAGGATGATGAAGATGATATTGATGATGAAGACCATGATGAAGGGTTTGGTAGTGAGCATGAGCTTTCTGAAAATGAAGAGGAGGAAGAGGAGGAAGAGGATTATGAGGATGACAGAGATGATGATATTAGCGACACATTCTCTGAACCAGGTATAACTCTCGAAGCTTATTAAATTGACCTTTCTATTCACTGTTTGAACTAGAAAGCTTTTTGGATCGTTGCTTTATTTTAGTTTGGTGATTAAATAACTTCATGTCTTTATTTGGATCAAAAGTAGCCTTTTCTATTCACATAGCTCTAAAACCATTATTTATGCTTAGGATTATTTGTGACCATGCCATAATTTTTATCCTGATTCTTTGATTATTTTTTGTTAAGTGACCTACTTTGCCATACTCTTGAACACTTAAGTGAAGGTTTAAACTACATTGCCCTGTTTTAATAGTGAACTGATGTCAGCTCATATCACTCATGCTTGTAGCTAACAAAAGTGAACAGTTTGAAGGCAAGCCTTTTCTTTGTTGTCTGCTGTATTTTATTAAGAAAGTATATGCTATACCAGATGTGCTGCATGCCTATAATCCCAACACTTGGAAGTAGTGACAGGAGGATCACAACAAGTTTGAGGTCAGCCTAATCATCTACATAGTTGGTTCCAGGCGAATCAGGACTACACAGTGAGACCCTGTCTCTAAAAAGCAATAAATAGAAAAAAGTACAAAGAGAAAGTTCATGCTACAGTTTGAAGAGCATGAAGAAGGATGCTCCATTTTGTGTACAGTACATATAAATGGAAGAGAAAAA
Source organism: Cricetulus griseus (assembly GCF_003668045.3). Taxonomy (NCBI): domain Eukaryota; kingdom Metazoa; phylum Chordata; class Mammalia; order Rodentia; family Cricetidae; genus Cricetulus; species Cricetulus griseus. The sequence goes on along the minus strand of NC_048600.1, from coordinate 47,059,827 downwards.
AACAGACTCCACGGGGAGCTGCTTCACCTTAGCGTTTACATGTTTGAACTGTAGCCACTATTGGCTGACACTATTTATAAAAATGTTGTGGCCAAGTGGCACACAGTTAAAAATGCACAAAGAAGTGAAACTTTTCAAATTTAAGCAAAATTTACTTGCTTCAAAATTAGTTTTGATACTAAGAATTCTGCATAAAACCAGTTAAAATTAAACTTTGTAAGTTATCCAAGAGCCTTTTTGTTTAAAATGGTGATTGCTAGCATTTCAGGCACTCTAAATGTTGACATTATTCTAAGACTCTGAACAATGACTATGTCATAGCTAGTGCAGCACTGTATATGTGTGCCTGTATGTATGTGTGTAGGTGTATGTTTGTTGTGTGTATGCACAAGTGGGTATGGCTGATGCAGTGTTGGGTTAAATCCTGGGCTTCACACATACTAGGTAAGCCTACCACTGAGCCACATCCTTCCAAAGTACTTTTATTCATGACAGCTTTTCTTCCTTTAGATAGTTTTTAAAATTCAAGTGCTTAGATTTATGCATTTGATACCACAAGTTGTTTGATTGGGGTAGTTTTAAGTAAGTTAAATTACTTCAAGTTTAAAGTGGAGGAAAAGGGCTCATACCTTTCTTTCTTTGGTTTACTTTAGAATCCTGGATAATATAGGTAGAGCTGTCTTTCCTCTTTGCCAGGACCATTTTTCTCATGGTACATTGATAAACTCTTCTTTGAGATGTTTAAGGAAGATTTGGCTGGGTATAATAGGGGTAGCTCTATTCCCTGTGAGGTGTGGCTCTTAAAAGTCTGGCAGATTAAAGCTAACATGAGATTCTTGTATAGAATTAGGGTTGAGTGCTAAGGGCCGTGAGTGTAAGCACAGAGAGGACAGATAAGTAAGGGGGATGGAAATGTGGGTAAGAAGTGCCTTTTCCAGTTGTAATTATGAGCAGGTGGATCCCAGGTTCAGTAAATCTCATCATCTCAAGGCAGGCAATGGCTGTGCTTTCATGACATGTTGGTTGTGATTTTACTTTTCCTTAAATTTGTGCCACTTCATTGAGATCTGTTTAAGATAAACAGCATGATAGTTGGATGTGTTTATTACATTGTGGTTATCACATGCTAATTAACATCCATCATTTGCCATAATTATCTTGTTTTCTTTTTTGAGACGTACTCTGTTAGCAGTATAGTGTTAACTACATTTACTGTGCTCTCTGTATTTTAGATCTCTAGACTTATTCTGCAAAACAAATTGCTCGTTGACCAACACCTCACATGTCCTTGTGTCTCTAGCAATGGCAACCACGCCCTCTGCTTCTATATATTTGACTAGATTCCACATGTAAAGACTTTGCAGTCTTATCTTTCTCTGCCTATGCTGCTTTACTTGACATAACAAGTAAATTCATCTTGCCATTAATGTAAACCTTAAAGGATAGTAATACTGTATGTATTTACATTTTTGTATCTCTACACCCACCTTGGATATTAGGTAGTGTTGTGGTGAATGTAGCTTACAAGAGAATGCTTTCTATTTTTGTTAACTTTTTTGGAGACAATGATCTTATTATATATCTCTGGTGGTTCTGAACTTGCTGTACAAATTATCCTGGCTTCCACCTCACAAGAGATCTCATGCTTCTGCTTCCTGAGTGCTGAAGTTAAAGGTACACAGCTGGCCTTTTAAAACAAACCAGAAAAAGATTTTTCTGGCTCAGTGGTTAGGAACACTTTTGCTGCTCTTGCAGAGGACCCGGATTTAGTTCCCAGCACCCAAGCAGTGGCTCACAACCATCTGTAACTCCAGTTCAGGAGGTCCAGTGCCCTCTTCTGACTTCTTTGAGTACCAAGCACACATGTTGTGTGCATATATACATGCAGGCAGAATACTCATACATATAAAATAAAAAATCTTTAAAGAAAAATTTTAAGTGTGTGTGAGTGTGTATGTGTGTGTATGTGTGTATGTATGTGGGGTATGTACACCTGAGTTCAGGTGCTTTCAGAGGCCAGAGGTGTCAGATTCCCTGGACTTGGAGTTACAGGCAGTTGTGAGCCACCTGACATGGATTCTGGGAATCAAACTCAGGTCTTCTGAAAGAGCAGAAAGTGCTGTTGACCACCGAGCCTTGTATTTTATGCTGGGCAACTATACTCTGCCACTGAGCTGTATCTGTAGCCCTTGGTTTCTTTGTTTTGTTTTGTTTTTCTGCACTGGGCATCAAACCCTGGCTATTGCAAGTGCTAGACAAGTACTGTACCACCGAGAGCCATATCCCTAGCCTCTGGCTTGCCTTTTCTGAGCTAGGGTCTGGCCATCTACTTTATACTGGCACTGAAGTACGTAACCTTGCCTAGTCTATAACTTGGAGTCCTCTTGCCACACAGCTTCCTGAGCCCTGGGATTGCAGGTTCATGCTAACATACCAGGTTATTTTCAATTTTTTTTTTTTAGGAACTTCCAAACTGCTTTCTATAATGACTATATAAGTTTACATTTCCATCGATAATGAAACATCTTCTCCATCTCATTGACAACAGTTGCTGCCCAACTTCTGATGAGTCACTGTGACCTGTGCGATATAGTGTCTATTTTTTTGTTTTGTTTTGTTTTTGTTTGTTTTTTTTTTTTTTGAGATAGGATGTCTCTGTGTAATAGCCTTGGCTGTTCTGGAACATGTTTTGTAGACCAGGTTGGCCTTGAACTCATAGAGATCCACCTGCCTCTGCCTCCCAAGTGCTGGGGTTAAAGGCGTGTGCCACCACTTCCTGTCTCTCTGATTTTTATTTGTGTTTTGTTGATGATTAGTAGTATTGAAAATGGTTTCATATACTTGTTGGTCATTTGGATATCTTTTGGGAAGTACTTATTTAGGTCCTTTATCCTGTTTGTGAATTGGGTTATTTGGATAGTAACTCAATATTGGATATTACTGCTAGCATATATTCTGTTTTATAAGCTGTCTCTTCACTGTTTTGATTAGTTTTGTTCTCAAGCTTTTTAGTTTGTTAAACCCCCTTGCTCTGTTTCTGCTTGCATCACCTATGCTTGTGGAATCTTAACCTCTGTCAGTTTTGTTATTTGAGGTAGATTTGGGGCCTACCTACTGAGGCAGTGTTAGATTCTGCCTCAGTCTCGTCTTGCTTTCTCCTCCTTCCTAGGCTTTCTTCTACCTTTTCTTTTTTTCCTGCTCTATACCACCTCCTCTTCCTTCTGTTACTTTCCTCCACATTAAACTTAAGGTACTTTTTACTTAAATTCTTCCTAAACCAAACAACTTTAGGGTGTCAAATGTGAAATTTTCTACACTTGTATAAAAAGAACTAAAAGGAAAAAAATCTTCAATTGGTCTTTGATATTATTCTGTATATTATTCTGTAGTACCTGTCTGTGCCTTCCTCCCTCTCCCCTGCTTTCCCTCTTTCTACAAGGTCTTACTGTATTGTCCTGGCTGGGCGGTACTTGCTATGTATCAAAGGTTTTTCTTAAATTCAGGGCAGTCCTCCTACATAGCCAGTTGAATGGTGGGATTACAGACAAGAACCATCATGCTTGGCAATAAAATTCTTTTTTTTTTCTGGGGAAAGGGTGGTGGATGTTCGTTTTTTTTTTTTAAGATTTTATTTATTTATTATGTATACAATATTCTGCTTCCATGTATATCTGCACACCAGAAGAGAGCACCAGATCTCATTACAGATGGTTGTGAGCCACTATGTGGGTGCTGGGAATTGAACTCAGGTCCTCTGGAAGAGCAGCCAGTGCTCTTAACCTCTGAGCCATCTCTCTAGCCCTGGCAATAAAATTCTTAAAACATTTTTATTTATTTTTTTAAAGTTTGTATCTCTTTCTTTTTTTTTTTTTTTGGTTTTTCAAGGGTTTCTCTGTGTAGCTTTGGAGCCTATCCTGGCACTCACTCTGGAGACCAGGCTGGCCTTGAACTCACGGAGATCCGCCTGCCTCTGCCTCCCGAGTGCTGGGATTAAAGACATGCACCACCAACGCCGGGCTAACATTTTTTATTTTTGTTGTCTACATTTTGTGTGTGGGTGTGTATTGTCAGAAATTTTTAAAAATGAAATGCTTCATTCTTTGTAAGTTTCTGAGACTAGTTCAGTTTTGTAGCTTTAGCAGTTTGTCCTGGAGAATGCTGTTTATTCTCTAAATGAATGTGTAGTTTGGTGCCATGGGATGGCAGCTTCTGTGTATGTCCATGTTGCTTTAATGTTTTTCAAATCTGCTATGTCCTTATTCATTCCTTCCAGTCTGTCCATTATCAAAGTTGGGAAGTATTTAAGTTCCTCATCACTAAATTATGCAGTTTTTCTTGTCAGTAATGTTACTATTTGCTTATATAGTTAGGTGTTTTGATGTGGGTACATTTTCAAGTTTTACCAGTATGCTTAGTTCCTTGTCTTTAATGATAGCCTGTTGCTTAAAGTATGCTCTAAGTGCATGGACCACCTTCCCATCTTACTTACAAGTCTAGCACCCATAATGTCATGGACCACCTTTCAACTCTCTTGCACTTCAGTGTCTCTTTTGCCTGAAGTTTGCTGTGTACATAAGTCTGACATTGAACTTGTGTCCTCCTGCCTCACCCTCCGAATTTCTGGATTAGAGGCATTTCCATACCACACTTTACTTTGTATTTTTGTTGAGTGTTGATAGGTAAGGATTTGCTTAATTTGTTAGACTCTGACTGTCTGAATGTAGTTTTGAGGTGCTGGGGAACAAAACTCTAGGGAAATGTTCTACTGTGGTGCCCTCCCAATCCTCGTTTGTAATTCTTTGATATTCTTATTAATATTCTCCCTCTCTTTCCCACATATACACACAAGAAAATATGCTGAATATATTCCCTTCATAACCTATGACAACAGTTCTCAACCTGTGAGTTGTGACCCCTTTTGAGTATATCATATCTGATGTCCTGCATATCAGATATATAGATTCATAACAATAGCAAAATAACAGTTATGAAGTAGCAATAAACATAATTTTATGCTTGAGGTTCACTTCACCACAACATGAATTGTATTAAAGGGCTGCAGCATTAGGAAGGTTGAAAAGCACTACCCAACTACTCTCCTTATCTCCACTCTTCCCCTTCTTGCTTAGTTCTCCTTATTACCCTAGTGTCACTTGTATTTTCATGTCTTATATACATACATGATTTTATGTATCTATGTAAAACCTAGGCACCCCAAATGAGAGAAACGTGGTGTGTGTCATTATAAGACAGATCCCTCCATAGGATTTATCTTTCTTTTTAGTTCAGAACATTCCTTCAGGTATCTTCTGTAGAGCTAGTTTGGTGGTCATAAATTCCTTTAGCCTATTTTTATCATTTAAGAACTAGCCTGCAGGGCTGGAGAGATGGCTCAGAAGTTAAGAGCACTTCTTAACTTCACTGCTCTTCAGAGGTCCTGAGTTCAATTCCCAGCAACCATATGGTGGCTCACAACCATCTGTAATGAGATCTGATGCCCTCTTCTGGCATGCAGGCAGAACACTATATACAAAATAAATAAATAAATCTTAAAAAAAAAAAAACCAAAAACTAGCCTGCACTCTTATCCTGTGTTGACTTCTGTTTTTCATTTACCTGTTTGTGTTTTCTTGGAATTCATTCAGGAACTTGTTTATATATCCTCTTTTTTTCTTTAACATACTTATAATTGTTCTCTGGAATTCTTTGTCTGGGATTTCATCTAATTCAATGTCATTGAAGGACATTACTGTGGGATTGGTAAATTTTGGAGGGGTCATGTGGCCTTTTATGTTTGTTGTTTTCATATTTTTGCATTGGGATTTATGCATCTGGGACTGGGTTGTTGGTTGATCTTTTTTTCATTTCAAAGCACTCTGATTCTTCCAGTAGAAGTGTTTAAAACATTTGAGAGATATTAGGTTGTAATAGGATTGAGATGTCCTTTTGCTCTGCTATACTGTTGTTTGATACATTTCTGAAAATAAAATACTGTCTACAGAAAAAAAAATGACTAGCAAAATAGAAGCCCACTGTGACTTTACAGTAGTAGCCAAGAAACAATCACCTCTTAAGCTCTACTTGTTTTAGGAAATAAAGGGACACTGAAAGCATGGCAGACAAAGATGTTAGTTACTGTCAGATGAGTAGAAATGTAGTAAGAAGAGTTGTGATTAGTATTGTGTTGATACAGAAAAAAGTAGAGAAAGGAAAAATAGAGAAGGTGAAATAAGGACACAGTGAGGCAGTTTAATTAAAGAAGAATGAAAAGAAAGATGCAAAGAAATGCAATTGGGTCCTGGAGAGATGGCTTAGTGGCCCCTCTTCTAGGGGTCCTGAGTTCAATTCTAAGCACCCACATGGTGACTCACAACCATCTGTAATGAGATCCTGTACCCTCTTCTTGCATGCAGGTATACATTCAGAGCACTCATTCATAAAATATTAATGAGTAAAATAAAAAAAGAAATGCAATCAGGGACAGGCAGTGATGGCACACATCTTTCATCCCAGCTATTGGGAGGCAGAGGAAGGCAAATCTCTGAGTTGAGACCAGCCTGATCTACAGAGTGAGTTCAGGACTGCCAGAGCTATACAGAAAAACCCTGTCTCAAAAAAAAAAAAACCAGAGAGAGATGCAATTAGATAATTTAAAAGATTGCCAGGTCTCAGGATGATGAAATAAGGAGACCCTGCAGATCAGGCTAACCTATATTCTTTGGGAAAACCTATCAAATGGAAAATAAAAAGGCAAAGAATATAGGCTTGGAGTGGGGGGAGAAAAAGGAAAGGGGATTGGCAAAGTAGGAGTAAGAGAACAGAAGGATAGAACTGACTGCTAAATTGACACTGGGTATTGAATAAAGATGTATTACAGATGAACGGAAGATCTTGGTGTGAGGTAGAGTCTGAATGCAGTCTTCCCTGATTGCTTGTTGCAGTCTCAACTCTCAGTGGTCCTTCCTGCTTTCCAGATGTCTGTTAGACCTGAATGGTCCTTCACAGATAGGGTCACAGATCATTAGTCTGTTTTTGGGTGGCTCTTCCAGTGTCCTGAGGCTGCTTGGAACCTATGTCCGTGTTCCTTTGCTAACTCTTTCTCCAGCTATATTTCTCCCTTGTTGAGTACTTTGTGGTTCTGATGCAGACTTTCTTACATTTTTAGTCAGTGTGCTTGTCAGGTTTCATCATATAGTCTGGTAACTCTTGTCCTGTGTTTTTTACAAAAGTATGGTTCACCGAAGGTCTTGGGTTGGCACCTTCCTTCCATCCTTCCTTCCTTCCTTCCCTCTCCTTCCCTCTCTCCTCCCTCCCCCCCTCTTTTTTTTCTTTCCTAGACACAAGTCTCACTATGTAGCTGGTTGTCCTGGAACTCACTATGTAGACTAGACTAACATTGAACTCACAGAGATCTGCTTGCCCTCGTCTCAGTCCTGGGTTTAAAGGCATATGCCAGTGTGCCCAGCTGGGCAAGCTTATGACTCTGTAGGGGTCTTTTAAAAATTGCATATTTCCCTACCCATCAATTCCTCAGGCAGGTGGGAGAGCTGTCCCCATTACTTATCTGTCATGTGGTGGCTTGGGGGGGACTCCCCCCCACCTCAGGTGGGAGAGCTGGACCTGAGGATATAAGATCAGGAGAGCTGTGCTTGTAGCACTTGGGAGGAGTGGCCCCTACACCTCAACTGGGCAACACAGTAGAGCTGGTCCTGAGGTGTAGTTGTGGGAGAACCAATCCTGAGGATGTGAAAGCTGGAGAACTGACCCACTGCTTGCTGCAAGCGGTCATCTAGCCAGGGCATTGGTGGAGAACTCACCATGGTGGTGAAGACAGGAGAGAGGTGGCAGACTGACCAACCTGCAACTACCCAGGCCCAGAACCAGGGTTAAGTTTGGCTCACCCCAACATCCATCCCATCTGTGATCTCAGGTGTGTGTGCGTGGGAAGGGGGGGATCCTGTGGACCTAGGGCTATAGGCTCTCCTCTGTACAGGGCATCAATAGGACCCAATGAGGACCCAGTGTTGATAGTGTAACAGAGACTTGGGGCCTCGAATCAAACCAATGATACTTTGCAATGAACGCCTGCATGTAAAGATATACTGCATGATTCACTGTATCACTTGGCAGCTTCTATGATGAGATTTTCCCTTTCTTCCCTTTTTTCCTTTTTTTTTTAATCTTAAATTTTATTTTGTAGGGGGGAGGTTGCAAGGGCCAGAGAGTGGATGTGAGGGGATGGGAGACAGGTAGGATCAAGATGCATGATGTGAAATACACAAATAATAAATAAAAAAGAAAGTTAAAAAATGCATCTTATAGAGCTGGAGAGATGGCTCAGCAGTTAAGAGCACTGTCTTTGGGGGCTGGAGACATGGATCAGTGGTTAAGAGCACTGAGTGCTCTTTCAGAGGACCTGGGTTCAATTCCCAGACCCACCTAGCAGCTCATAACTGTCTGTAACTCCAGGATCCAACATCCTCACACAGACATATATACAGATAAAACACCAATAAAAATAAATACATTTTACAAAAAAATGCACTGTTTGCTCTTCTAGAGGACCCAGGTTCAATTCCTAATAACCACATGGCAACTCACAACTTTTTGTAACTCTAGATTCAGGGATGTGACCCTCACACAGACATACATACAGGCAAAACACCAATGCATATAAAATAAATCAATAAAAACTGTTTTAAAAATACATTTTGCCACTTTGGTCTTCTTAAGATGGTATTGGGCTGTCCTATTCAAGTAATGATCAAGAGAAGACTTTCCTGGCAGTCTCTCCTAGTTCCCAGGTGGCCCCAGGTTCATCTCTGAAGTGGACTCTATATTTTTTCTGTTCTACTTTTTGTTTTATTATCTCTTTTGCCCTCCCTGGTGATTGATCCAAGAGCCTCATGCATGCTAGGCTAACATCCTCATCTGTATTAAATGTATGTATGTATGTATGTATGTATGTATGTATGTATGTATGTATATATATTATTTATGTTTATTTGGTATGTGTTTGCATATATATGTGGGTGGGTGGGTGGGTATGTGTGCCTGAGTGCATATGTGGAGGTCAGAGAACAACTTTGTGAAGTTTTTTCCCTCCAACATGTAGGTCTTAGGGATCAAACTCAGGTGGTTAGGTTTGGCAGCCAACGTCATGGACTGAGCCACCTATATAATCGCCCTACCTCACTCTTTTCCAGTTCTTTGTGTATTTATTAATTCATATAATTACTTGTTTTCTGTAACACTTGCCACATAAGTGTCTGTCAGAGGGGCATTCTAGACCAACCATTTTGATATTTCGTCTACCCTATAGTATTTCAGTACATCCAACTTAATCTTCTTTCTCTTATTGTTATTCTTTGTTGTTGTTTTTGGTTTTCTGAGACAGGGTTTCTCTGTGTAGCCAGGGTGTCCTGAAATCCACTTTGTAGACCATTCTGGCCTCAAACTCAGACATTTGCCTGCCTCTGCCTACTGAGTTCTTTGGGATTAAAGGCAGCATACACCACCACTGCCTGGCTGATTATTCTTGTTGATAGTAGTATACAACTTCTTACTTCCCTTTGCCCCACCACAGTCTTAACAGAAGATGAAGGTGTAATCCTTTGGAAGTTTTAGTCAGACAAAGAACATCACTCTTGGTATTGCTTACCAACAAAGATCACCTTTTGCTGATCAGAAAGAATTCTTTCTTATCCTGGACTTTGGCCTTTATGATTTCCATAGTATCTGAGGGTTCAGCCTCAAGTGTGATGGTCTTCCTTGTAAAATTCTTTATAGAAGGCTGCATCTTGACACCAGTTCCACTGTAGCTGGAAGATGATAAAGGACCTCTTCTGCTTTTTAAGTTTCTATTTTACTTCACTATTAGACTGCAGATTTGCAGCCACTATCTGATGCTTCAGAGAGCTGTCTTCTAACTTTTCCCAGTTTATTCCCTGGAGATTCTAATAGACCATGTTGGTATGCTCACTATATTAGATTTGCATTTTTAGTTTTTTGAGATCATATGGGTGAACTGTTCACTCTTAATCCCCATGCCATCATTTTCATTTTCTTACTATTTTGATTCATACACAGAATACAAGTTTTGCAGTTCATCTGCAAATGCATAATCCTTGTCTGTGAGATTGCTCTTCTTCAGCAGGTAGGCAGTGGCTTTATGCATTAGCTGGCACTTAGCAGAAGTGTTCTCTTTTCGGATCTAAGTAATAACCCTGCTAAATGTTTGGATGAAAATGGCATTAAATACATTCACTTTCAGTTGACTTGAAGTGACTCTTTTGGTTAGTATTGCTTGGACAGTGCTCTAGATGTCAATGAATGACATACTAGAACCATAAAATTAACACAATTTTGTAGAAGTTATTTGGGCTTTAAAATAAGTTTCTGGTGCAAATTATTTCATTCCTTGAAGGGAAAGATTTAAACCAACAACTTGAGGGGTGTAAAAGTAAATTGTGGGTGAAAAATAGGAAGACATTTTTCAATGAATAAAGTAAGGCTAGTTATACTCTTGTCTGAGCACTAGTCTAGGATTGGTGATTGGTCTACAAAGGCCCTTTTGCAATGACTAGCTCTCAAGATGATGTTTTTTGGCAAATGGCTGTACAGTTAATGAGCCTGCAAAGTTCCAGGAGAGGTGCAAAACAGAGTTTTAGTCTGGACTAACTGCCTAATGCTAATAGAGCCTGTAGACTGGCTACAACTGTTTGGGGTTGTGAAATTACATGGTTCAAGAACAAGAACTCACTCTCTTAAAAGTGAGAGCTTATTTTGTAATTCTCACTGAGCATTTTTCATAGTTGACTTTACCTGTAGTCTGCACGAACCAGAGAATATGGCTAGAAGATCTCTCACTACAATAGTGTTTTAAACTTCCTTTTAGTTGTCATTGTTTTGTTTTTGAGACACGATTTACTGTAGTCCAGGCTGGCCTATGGCTTGGTATATAACTACCGATGACTTTGACTCCTGATCCTTTCAACTTCCTTCTCAAGTACACCACCACTCCAAGCTTAACTTCCTTTTTATCATATCAGCAAGGAGTGAGTTAGAACATTATGGTAACATATCAAAAAAGAAGGGGAGTGAAGAAGGGAATTAAGAAATCATTTCTCAAAACATGCTTTAGTATCTGTGTTATATTAGTCATTGTATACATTCAGTATTAGTTCTATGGAGACTAATGTGTTCCTTCCCTTAATGGAATTTAGAATTGTTTCGATTTATTTGCTGTTGGGATTTCTCAGTCGTACCTCCTGTCCATTGCAGTGCTGGGCCTTCTGCATGATATACCGTAGCTAACTCTACCACAGAGCAGCCTTCCCAGCTCCTCTCAGAGTCTCTCTTTATTATCTTTGTTTTTTGAGACAGGGCCTCTCTATAGCCCCAGCTGTCCTGGAACTCACTATATAGATCAGGTTGACCTTGAACTCACAGAGATATGCTTGCCTGAGTTCTAGAATTGAAGTATTCCTGAGTACTAGGACTAAGGGTGTACACCATTACACCAGGTTCTCTCAGAGCCTCTTCATATGCTTATGTGCTGTGTGGCCTAGCCAGACAGAGATGCAGGATCATGGTTTCATAGAACTTAACTTGACCACAGATCCATTTGGGTAGTGGTAGTGGTGAAATTTCTGTTACAGCAATGTATTCCTTAGGGCATATTTTGTGAGAAAAATGAATGGCCCTGAATGTTAGACCAATAACGTGAACATGTCATTTTTCTTTGTTCTTCTTGGTCACCATGGCCTTTATATTGGAAAGCATATGGCTGGAGACAACTCTGAGTTGAAGATGGGGTGGTGATAAATTATTGCAACATGTTACTAGAAAAGGTTGAGTCAGAAAGCTGGCATCCTAAATGCTCCTTGGGAAAAGATTGGACATATAAGTAAATCTAATACCTGGTTTAGATGGGATGAAGAAATAAACATTGTTGTGACTCTTAATTTAGCATGAAATGAGCAAAATTTTTAGATCACTCAACCAATTAGGTAGGGGAGTGAGACGTGGACTCAGCGTAGGCTCCTTGAGTCATAAGACCTGACTCATCTCAATTCTGTAATCATATCAGGCCTCTGTCATCATGTTAGCTTGTGCAACTGAGGCATTCTCTTTGTCATGGGTTCTTAGAAACGTCAAATGAATTGCATGAATATTGAGTGAATGAAGGTGTCTTGCAACCTGCAGACTGGCAAAGTTAGATGCCATCTAAGGGAACATATTAAAATATGGAGGGAAAGGGAGATTGCTTGAAGAAGTGGAATAAAATCTTCCCTATGCTTTGGCCTAAAGTAAAATTAAATGTGTAAAACCCTGGTTATGGGAGGATTGTTTTGGTTATCCGTCTGTTTTGGGGTGTGTGATCCCTGTGAGCCAGTAATTTTTTTGTGTAGCTATTGTGAACTAAGCACCAATTAAAAATGCCTCTCTTGGTGGCACAATGTGACCCTTCCTCTCTTTCAAAGGTGAGTTGATAACTAGAGCAAGGCAAAATCCTTTGATCTGAAATAAAATGTATGTACAAGTATATTAAGTTGTCCTTTTGTGTATCCAACACACTTAGCTTGTGTACCCATTTTTTAAAAATTTTTATTACATTTACTTATCTATTGTATATGTGAGGGTACCATAGTGCATATGTAGAGATCAGAGGACAATTTGTAGGAGTCAATTATCTCTATCTACCATGTGGGTCCTGGGGATCAAACTCAGGTTTGATAGCAAGTGCCTATACCATTGATACATCTCACTTGCCTGTGCACCTTTGTTTTTTGTTTGTTTTGTTTTATTTTTAAGAGAAGAACCTAAGGTTGACACTGTGTTCTGCATTGCTTTTGAAGAAACACAGGTATTCTATGATGACATAGTTATGACATACTTTGGTCAGGGTGAAGTGAAGCACATATAGCATATACCTTATCTTCTATGTATGTATACACTCTTTGAGGGTCAGAAAAGGAAGAAGCCTAACGTCACATTCTCTATGTTGTTGAGCCACACAGGAATGTACTGTAAATATGAGGAATGAAGTACAAGGTTTATCTGCACCATTGCTCAAACATATTCTGCTCTTTGAATTTATCTTTCATCTTTTTAAAGGTTTATCTTTTTTTTTTTTTTTTGAGTACAAACCCTCAGCCCTCAGCCTTACACATTCCAAGCAAGTGTCCAATCACTTGGTTTCTCTGTAGCTTTGGAACTTGCTTTGTAGACCAGACTGGCCTCGAACTCACAGAGATCTGCCTGCCTCTACCTCCCAAGTGCCGGGATTAAAGACATGAACCATCACAGCCCAGTTCGGACTTCTTTTTAAAATCTTGTTTGTTGAGGTACAATTTTCATGCAACAAAACTGACTCTGCTTGTGGTGTGTCTTGTAAGAATGCCTTGTTTGGGTGTATAAGTTTTGACAAATGCATGTAGTCTACAATAAAGATACAGAAAGTGCTTTGATTACCCTCTGAATTCCTTCATACCTTTCCTCCCTTGGAACTCCCAAAAGCCATTGTATCTCCTTACTTCTGCCTTTCCTAGATTTTATGTAAATAGAATCATACTCTCCTGATTTGTGTGCAACTCTGAAGAAACCTTGATAAAATACTAACATTCAAAGCTTTCCTCTAATGAACAGATGTTATCACTTTCTAGGGATAGTTCCAGAGTCATGTTTCAGAAGGAAAGTGTGGTCATTTTATTTGGCATGTGTCCCCATCTGCACCTCCACTGCCTTGTGAAGTTCATCTATAATGATCATTCTCTGAAGGAATTTAGGCGCAGGCATCCTATACTGATTTTAATCAATAGTTCCAGCAGCTCAGAATTAAGTATTTTCTGGAACTTCTCATTAGTAATGGAAATACACCCTTCAATGTATAAGCAGTGCTGAGTTCACTAAAAAAAAAATGACCTGGAATGGACCTGTACATGTATTTGCTAACCTGCCTGGGAACTGTCATTTTGTACTTTTTCAAAAGGAGTAGAATGAAAGGTAGAAGGAAGATCACTACTGCTTATGAAAGTAGGACACCACTATAGCAGTGTGCACAGCTCTTTGTGAACAGACATAAATATTAAAAGAAAGACATTTAGAAATCACAGTGTAGTATAAGTACTATCCTGTAATGGCACCGTTTTATTTACAGACTAGTTTCTATAACCAACTTCATGTAGATAAGACCTTACATAATTAATGCAGTGCATTTCTCTTGTACACATGGAATAAATGTACTTGAACTCTTCTAAGCCAGTTTTGTCTTACCCCAAGCCAACATGGTAAACTGGGATACTTTTTTCTGTAGTTGACAGCATCATTAAACTTTCCAAAAATTCAAAGTATATACATATTTGAGTATTTCAGTGGAAAGGTCGGTGTATATCACCATTGGTGGCATCTCTTCCAGGTTTTGTATTATCTGAACAGATTTATAGAGACATCCAGCATACTTGATTTGTAAAAAGCCAGACATCAGCGAATTCATGTCTCTATTGTGGTGCCTTGTACCATTTTTATTAGTTTCTTCCTATAATAGCACTTTGATTCCTACGATTGTATTTAATTGTCTTCTTAATCATGCAGTATCTCATGCTAACTTTCAAAAACCAAAGGGAAGCCCACATCAGATAACTGTGTAGTTTATGTTTATTAATTTCTGGATATTTATGAGTTTGAGATTTACATATTGGACTTTATAAACTTAATTCAGTGATTTTGACATGTTCGTGATGCTTCAGACAAAAGAAAATGTCTCAAGTTACAGACAGAAGGATCTTTTTGTTTGTTCTGAGAGACTTATTGAATGTATGGAGCTTGATAGTTGTGGACCTTTTTTTTAAGGCTATGAAAACGACTCTGTAGAGGACTTGAAGGAGATGACTTCCATATCTTCCCGGAAGAGAGGGAAAAGGAGATACTTCTGGGAGTACAGTGAGCAGCTTACACCATCACAACAAGAGAGGATTCTTAGGCCATCTGAATGGAACCGAGACACCTTGCCAAGTAACATGTATCAGAAAAATGGCTTACATCATGGTAAGTGAGGTTCAAAAATATTTAATGCCTATTTCTCTTTTTTAGGGAGTGGGGGTATTTTTTATTTGAATCTTTGAGATGGGGTCTTGGTATGTAGCCTAGACTGGCCTCTAACTCTCTGTCTAGACCAGTGTGGCCTTGACCTTTGAGTCCCTCTGCCTCATTCTTCCATATTCTAGCACTATAGATAAGTATATGTTACCATACCTGTCTGGTGTCACTGTAAACAGAGATAATGAACCATAATGCTCAGTGTGCTTGGGTTTTCAGCCCTTCACAGCCAACTGGAGAGAGAGCATCGAAGAGAGCTTTTTAGTCACAATTGCACCTTCCTACACATAGTTTCCATCAGTGTGGAGAGCCATCATTTCTGGCCCCCTCTTCCTCCACTTAACTCTAAGAAATGGGCAAAAGACTGCTGGTTCTTAATCTGTCAAAAAAGAAAAAAGAAAAAGCAACACATTGGGGAGGAAGCAGAAGACCTTCCTCATCACTCTCTTCCATTTTCATTCACCCCAGACTTAATTTAATGCGGAGATTGAATTGTGAAAGGTGATGGGGAGAAAAGCAGAGGGAAAAAAGGACACATGATTGAGGAAAAGGAGTGGAGAAGGAGAGTTTATAGGAATCTCTATTACTTGGATGAAACACCATGACCAAAAAGCAAGTTGGAGAGGAAGGGGTTACACTTCAGCATTGCTGTTGATCACTGAAAGAAGTCAGGACAAGAACTCAAACAGGTCAGGAACATGGAGGCAGGAGCTGATGCAGAGACCATGGAGGGAGCTGCTTATTGACTTGCTTCCCATGGCTTGCTCAGTCTGCTTTCTTATAGAACCCAAAACCACCAGACCAGGATGGCACCACCCACCAGGAGCTAGGCCCTCCCCCACTGATCACTAATTGAGTAAATGCCTTACAGCTGCATTTCATAGAGGCATTTCCTCAACAGAGGCTCTTTCCTCTCTAATGACTCTAGCCTGTGTCAAGTTGACACACAAAACCACCTTGTACAGTAGATCAGGACAGGAATTGTGAATACAGAAAGCTGTGATTAAATAGAATATCTTCTGTTGTTTTCACATTGCACAAAGCCAGTCTGCCGAAAAGGCAAAGAGGGAAGGTATGAATGAGCACAGCAAAGATTGCACACTCACGCCATAAACATCACTTGCTGAGCATTTCGGAAGACAAGAATTGCCCCCTAGTCTGTCTGTAACTCGGGCCTTGTTTTCCCAGTTCCAGATTTATACTCTACTACCTCTCAGCGAATTTTTATATTCAGACATTTTTTAAGAAACAGAAATAAAAATATAAAGTCCAGTAAATATTTCCGGAAGACTTGTGATGAGTCTTAGGAAAGCCATTGGGGTACTGTAATACTTTAGAGGAATGGGCTGGGACTGGGGTATGGTTCAGGGGTCATGCTTACCTAGTATGTATGAGGCCCTGGGGTTCTTTGGTTTGGGGCAAGTGGGAGATGGGGAGGAGAGAGGTGAGGGAGGGAGGGAACTGAAGAAGAGCTTTTAAACCAAGATGATTCCTTTTATTGTCTGACAACTTACTTATTCCCAGAATCACAACTTGTTTTACATAAACGCACCTGGATTTTTGTGTACAGTTGAACTGTTGTCCTTGATGTCAGATACTTAGTCCTACTCTGCAAAGAATTAGGACTCTGTTATCCTGGGGTTCAGACCTAGAAGATAGCAGAAGTGTTTAATCCAGGGCTTTGTGCACTAGCCACTTAATCTGCTATTCACTGAACTGTATCCCTATCATTTCTCTAGCAGCCCTTCTAAGTTAGGAAGTTAAACATTCTGTGTCTCCTTAAATGTGCCAGGGCATCTAAAATGAAAAGTGGTTGCTGGTGGTGGCTATAGAAATTGCATGTCTTGTTCACTAAAATGATGTAAATTAAAACTCCCTTCAAATGACCTGTAGGGAAATATGCAGTTAAGAAGTCACGGAGAACTGATGTGGAAGATCTGACTCCAAACCCTAAAAAGCTACTCCAGATTGGTAATGAATTACGAAAGCTGAATAAGGTGATTAGTGACCTGACTCCAGTCAGTGAGCTGCCCTTAACAGCCCGGCCAAGGTCAAGGAAAGAAAAAAACAAGCTGGCTTCCAGGTAAATTCTAATGATGCTCACCCATGCGAGTAGTCTGTAGTAGTAAGATTAGATCTTGAGATTTTTGTGGAAGAGGTGACTCTCAGAAATTAGTTACTAAGTAGTTCCTATATCGGGGTTTGTTGTTGTTTTAAGTGAAAATGGCATTTATGCTTTTAGGAAAAAGCATTGGGGGGTGAGGCAAACAGTCAGTGCATTGTATTACAGTGTAACTGAAAAGTCTTTAAAACTTGGGTTCCCTTTTTTGGTAAGTCAGGTTGACTAAAATACAGTTAACAGTAAAATTTATCCATTTTAGGTATGCTATTATGAGCTTGAGAGACATACCCAACCATATAACCACCAACATGCCCAAGATGAGATATATTAACATTTTCATCACCTTAGAAAACTATAAAAACAAGCCCTCACCCTAGGCCTTTCACAACCATTGGTCTATTTTATTTTATATGTATGAGTGTTTTGCCTGTATGTGTGTCCATACACCGCCTGGTGCACACAGAAGCTAGAAGAGGATGTTGGATCCAGAGACCATTGTGTGATACTCTGTGGATGCTGAGAATTGAAACCCAGGGACCTCTCTGTAAGAGCACCCGATGCTCTGAACTGCTGAGCCATCTCTCAAGACCCCATTGATCTTTCTTCTTTTTTTATTAATGTCTCATAGTGATCAGTCCTTTTCCAGAATGACGCATGGATGGAATATACTGTAGTAGTCTGAATCTATCTGTCTTTAATTTAATGTGATGCATTTGAGACCCATGATTCTGTCACATGGGCTACTGGTTTCTTTTATTACTGTATAGTCACTTTTTATAGGAATACTATAATTTATCTGCTTATCAGCTATGAAGGACCTTTGAGTTCCTTCCAATTTTTGGCATGTTTGAATAAAGCAACTGTAAACACTGACTTATAGATGTTTGTGTGGGTATGAGTTTACATTTCTTTGGATAAATGCCCAGGTCTATATGTTTATCTTTGTAAAACACACACACACACACACACACACACACACACACACACACACACACAACTATCAACCATGCTGTCTTCCAGAGTAGCTGAGAACTGTTGCTTCACATCTTCTACAACAGTTGGCATGTTGTCTGTTGTTGTTTGCTTATTTTTTTTACATTTTTATTTATTTATTTTTTATATTCCAATCCCAGTTCCCCCTCCTTCCTCTCCTCTCCCCCCCCCATTCCCCCTCCTATCATCTGCTCCACAGAGAGGGTAAGGCCTCCCCTAGGAAGTCTAGGTGTGTCCCATAATCTTGTTGAAGCAGGACCAATGCACCTCTCCACCCGCCACACCCCTTTGTATAGGCTGGGCAAGGTATCTCTCCATATAGAATGGGCTCCACTAAGTCAGTTTGTGCATTAGTGTTAGATCTTGGACCCACTGCCAGTTGCTTATTTTTTTAAGTTATTTAGTAAGTGTGTACATAACAGCTTTAGTTTTCGGATGTGTGCTTAATTTTTAAATGTTGATTTGGAAAAATGGTGATGTATGGTTTATATAATTCAATTCTTTGATAAACATCATTAAACAAGTGACTTAGAGTTAATATTAGAAACATTTAGGGGCTCAGCGATTAAGAACACTTGGCTTTTCCAGAGGACCTAAATTCTGTTCCCAGTACCCACATGGTGCTCACAACTGCCTGTAACTCCAGCTCCACGAGGATCCAATGACCTCTTCTGGCCTCTGCAGGCACCTGCATACCTATATGGCTTTATACTCAACACAGACATACATGTAAATAAAAATAAATCTTTTTTAAAAAAGGAAATGCCTTATGGTGCTAGTGAGATGGCTTCAGCAGGTAAAAGCATTTGCAGAACAAGCCTCATGAACCAGGTGCAGTCCCAGGATCCCACAGTAGAAGAAGAGAACCAACTTCTAAAACCTGTCCTCTCACCTGTACACATGGCTCTGTAGCATGTGCCTGAACACACACACACACACACACACACACACACACACACACACGTTCACATACATTCTCTAACTCTCTAACATGCATGCATATGCATGTACACGTGCACACACAAGCACAAACACACACATGAAGAAGAAAGAAAGAATTTCAAAAAAAGAAAAACGTTTGATAGCAAATCCTTTTGCTACTGTCATATTCTTTTTTTAAAAAATCATTTTTCTTATTTAAGGAAATATATTCTTAAAATATTTTCTTAAAAGGAAAAATGAACTAATAGTAGCTCTTTCTTCCACAGAGCTTGTAGGCTAAAGAAGAAAGCCCAGTATGAAGCTAATAAAGTGAAGTTATGGGGCCTCAACACTGAATATGGTAAATTCCAGTCTTCAGCTTCGCTCTTTCTCCTTGGTTTGCATGTTCTTCCTTCTGAGTGCTGCATACTGTTTGGCTCTCCTCTTTTGTTGTTTTCTTTAGTGGGGGAAGAGGGTGTGAGACAACACATCCCCAGCTGTCCTGGAACTCACAGAGATCCGCCTGTCTCTGCCTCCTGAGTGCTGGGATTAAAGGTGTGTGCCACCAATCCCCAGGTTGACTCTCCTCACTTGTATTTATCTATACA
The DNA here is from genome assembly GCF_003668045.3 of Cricetulus griseus. Lineage (NCBI taxonomy): Eukaryota > Metazoa > Chordata > Mammalia > Rodentia > Cricetidae > Cricetulus > Cricetulus griseus. The sequence continues at coordinate 47,040,084 of NC_048600.1, read as the reverse complement.
GAAAACCACATGCCCACTGTCAGTTCATTCTTGTCTATAAGAGTGGCCGTCTAGATATGTGGTCCCCTAGACAAATGACACTGTGGTTGACTGACTTTACTCTTTTCCTTCACTTGAGTTGTGTGGATAGTGTACATCTGTGTTTTCTTCTCTCTCTCTCTCTCTCTCTCTCTCTCTCTCTCTCTCTCTCTCTCTCTCTTGTTGGTGAGTATCTCAACTCTGTAGCCTTAACTAGCCTAGACCAGGTGCTATGTAGACCAGGCTAGCCACAAACTTACAGTAATCCTCCTGCTTCTGTTTCCTGAGTGTTGGGTTAAAGGTATGTATCATCGTATTCAACAGAATCCTTATTTTTGAAACTCCTCATACTCTGGGTTATTTTGTTGTTTTCTTTCTATTTTTTTCTTACATGGTTAGAAGTCCAACTCAGGGTTTTGTGCTAGTGAGGTGAGTGTTCAACCTGTGAGCTGTGTGCATAGCCCTTCCATTTTTAATTGAGTATAGTTTTTATTACATAATTAAAAGCAAATTCTCCCATGTTAGTGACATATTCTAAGTGTTTGGTTCTGTCTTCTAGACAATTTATTGTTTGTAATCAACTCCATCAAACAAGACATTGTAAACCGAGTTCAGAATCCAAGAGAAGAGAGAGGACCCAGCATGGGGCAGAAACTTGAAATCCTCATTAAAGACACACTCGGTAAGGAGAACATTATTAGATAACAACAGCTTACGCTGTGTGGTACCATAGTCTAATAGTTCTTTCATTTTAAGGAAACCCTGATGTTCTCAGTACTCTCCCCACTTCATTCCCCTCACTACCTCTTACTAGGGATTTGTCACCCTCAGTATTTTACAGGGTTCTAGCAAACTTGCATGTCTGGCTTCTCATTCCTGACCAGATTGTACACTGTGGAGAGGACAAGAAAGGCCAGGCTGGTTGGTGGCTTGTGAGAGGAATGGCTAAGATATAAAATTGAGATGCTACAGGGTTGCAGTAAGAGCAAATCACCATTGGATCATACTTCCTGAGGGCTGCACAGCATATTGCTGTTCCAAACATGCCACAGTAAAAGGCTGGTGTTCATCTGTATGTAGTATAATCAAAAACAGTCTCAGATGAAAAGCAGGTCCAAAAACAAGTGCTGTCCTAGAAAATCACTGCTGCTTGTGAAATTGTACAAACGAAGCAAAAAGGCAGTTTGCTTGACCTAAGTAGATGGACCATTTTATGTATTTTTTTAAAGAACTTCCAGTATTCTTTTTCTTTAAAAGCATCCCAGTTTTCATGTGTTAGTTTGAGGGAGAACTTAATATTATAAAATTGCTTTTTACCTTTTTGGTTTTTAATTTAAAAGCTTTTGCATGTCTGTAAATGTGTGTGCCATTACACTGGGCAGTTTGACCTGTTACAAAGTTCTTAGCAAGCATTTTCTTTCCTTGAATATCCTGAGGGTGTTTCTCCTCCTCTTGCATAAAATATTTTGGTTAAAGAGCTGATCCCTGAATTAGTATTTCTTGGTGGGTTGATTGTTACTCTTGCCTAGATACATGAGGCAGATCCTGCTCCCCTGTTTCTCTCAGCGTGTGCTTTGAGGTTTCTGTGTTATGTAGCTTTGCCCTGCTTCTCCTGGGGATGTTTGTGTGTCAGATTTGCCTTTCTCAATCTCTGTTCTTTGTCACTTCTTCTTGAACCTTTTTTTAATCTCATTTCTTTGTTTTTGTTTTGTTTTCACTTTCTGTTAGTACTCTTGTGTCATGTTATAGGATTGTGTGTGTGCTAGTGAGAGTGTGAGTATGTATTCTGGGCATGGAAGTCAGGGTCTCAAATACACTCAGCAAGACTACCACCCTTGAGCCATAGCCTCACCTCTTCTTGCTGCTTTTATTTTTATTTTTTAACTTAAGGAATTTTCCTTTTATTTTCTGTGTTCTGTGTTAACCAGATCAGAGGACAGCTTGGAGGAGTGGATCTCTCCTACCACGTGGGTCCTAGCAATCAAACTCAGGTTGTCAGACTCAGCAGCAAACACCTTACCCACTAAACCATCTTACCATCTCCCTTCGATTTTTTTAGGGTCTTTATATATAGTCCAGGCTGACCTCTAACTCAGGCAGTCCTCCCTTCTTCATGTCTTCTTTTGTTACTGATGTTTTTATAATTATCTATTGTATGGGTGTATCACATGCTATGACATGAGTGTGGAGGTCAGAGGACAACTTGCATGGTGTGGGTTCCATAGATGGAACTCAGGTTTTCAGTCTTGATGGCAAGTACCTTTATACACTGAGCCATCTTACTCTTCCTCTTTCATGTCTCATGACATTTCTTTACTTTCATTTCTTTTCTTTCAGTTGAGTTTATTTTGATTTAATAGTGGGTTATGTTATGACATTCATGATCCAGTCTTTAGGCATGCTTTCATTGTTTGCAGATATGATCTTATTCTCTCCCTTTTTTTCCGAGACAGAGTTTCTCTGTGTATCCCTGGATGTCCTAGAACTCACTTTGCAGACCAGGCTGGCCTCAAGCTCACAGAGATCTGCCTGCCTCTGCCTCTCAAGTGCTAAGATTAAAGGCATATACCACCACAGGCTTCTCTTTTCTTAGAACAACTCTTTTATGGTATTTTATGTGGGTATTGGAGTCCAGAGGGCATCTTCTGGTCTTGCTAGGTTCTTAGGTCCAGAACAGAAATGTGGACAAAAGAGAAATTAAGGATAAAGGCACTTCTGAGGATAAATGAAGTCTTTTATGGGTCATTTATGTAGTTTCCACTGTGTACCACATTTGCATGACATGAGTTTACTCTGTTCCTTATATATAGCCCTTGGGGGAGTAATGATGGTGGTGGCATTTCAATCTTTTTCTCTGGCATTGTTTTCTTTCCATATGCTAATCTTTTTTAAAGATTTGTTTATGTGTGTGTGTTTGCCTCTATGTATGTCTGTTTACCACATGTGTACCTGATGCCTTCAGAGGTCAGGCGAGGGCCTTGGGCCCCCAGAACTGGAGTTACAGATTGTTGTAAACTTTTTTGTGGTCTAGGACTTAAATCTGGATCCTCCAGAAGAGCAGCCAGTACTCTTAACTGATGAACCATCTCTCCAGCAGCTTATATACTAATCTTGGTGCCTGCTGTCTGTCCTAAGACAATGGGATTTTAAACTTGACACTGTTCTGTTGCTTTTTTTTTCCTGATTTTTTTTTTTTTACTTAAAAAAGTACAAACAACATACTAGGTTTTGTTAGGGCATTTTCAAACAAATTTGTTCTTGTTGATTCTCCTCCTCCCCTCTTTTTTCCCATTCCCCTTCTATTCACTACTCATGGCCACTTTTCCATTTTCATGTTATCTCCTGTTGTGGTCCCCATATCTTGACTCTTTTCCTCCTCTCAGTTCCATAGCCTGTACCTCCACTTACCCCCATTCCCATATATCCATGTAGACATGGCTTTGGCTTTCTGATTACCTTGTTTAACATAATGCTTAACAGATCCATTTTCCCATAATTTCACTTTTCTTAACAACTGGATAAATTTCATTGTATATATACACCACCTTTTCAGTGTCCATTTGGCTTGGTTCAGACTAGCTTTTCTAGTTTCATGGAAGCCTCCCTATTCAGTTAATGGCAGCTTGCTTTCTATAGTTTCTTATGCTGTTTTGTCTGGTTCATCTTGTTCTTTCAGACATTTTCTACATTTCTTGTCAGTTTCATTTCCAGTCCTAGTACCAGTGCTTCTTGCTACTATCAGCTACTTGACAGAGTTCTGAATGAGCTATTTTTTAATTGTCTTTGCATCTTTCTTTTATTTAATGATTACTGCTTGATTGAATAAAATCCCCCCTAGGTGTAGGCTTCACCTACACATCTTGTTGACCTCCTGTGCTTTCCATGAAATTACCTGTTAACTACTTTAGATTTTATGTTCTCAAGTTCATTGGTTCCTTTTGGTTTGTCTCAGAAACTCTGTTGATGCTGATGCCATGTATGTCTTACAGATCTGGGTGGCTTGTTCACCCCCTCTTGAATGTTAGGGATACAGAAGAATCCAGATCTCACGGAGATACCTTCTTGCTTGTTTCCTTGGGCTGGTTATTTTAAGAAACAGGATTTCTACTGAGTGTGGTGCTCCATGCCCATAATTCCAGCATTTGGGAGGCTGAGGCAGAAAAAGCCCAATTTTGAACTAGCTAGAGCTTCATAAGGAGGCCTCTTCTCAAAGAAAGAACAAAAAAGTTAACAGAGGTGTCCCCACTGGTGACTTCTAACTCCTGAGCTAACATGATCCTCTTTTCTCAATGTCCTGAGTAGCTCAGCTTTTCAGGGGTTAGACTTTTGTGGAGTTTGTTTTATTTTGTTCTTTTGAGACAGGATCTTGGTATGTAGCCACGGAGGGCTGAGATTTCAGGTATGCTACATGCCTGGCTACTTGTTATTTTATATAGAGAAATGGAAACAAATCTCTGCTACTACAAATGTAGAGGTCATAATTACTTGAGTTCATTTGTTCAAGACCATCCTGCCCAAATACAAGGGAAACTCTTTAAAAAATTAAGATAAGAACCTGGAGGTGGTAGCACAAGCCTTTAATCCCAGCACTTGGGAGGCAGAGGCAGGCAGATCTCTGTGAGTTCAAGACCAGCCTGGTTTACAGAGCTAGTTCCAGGACAGCCTCCAAAGCTACACAGAGAATCTCTGTCTTGGAAAAACAAAACAAAAAAAAATTAAAATAAGTAAATAAACAATTGTCTTACAGTTATCAGCCCAGAGTCTCTATCAGGTTAGATGCATTTGGGGTTTCTTTCTATTAATTACTTTGTTATTGGTTCCTTGTAATAATTGTTATTAGTTGTTATTTGTTATTATTCTTTATATTAATTAATGCTTTGCTTAGAACACTTGGAGAAGCTGTCTGGCTAATGACATTTTCTTCTGGAATCTTGTACCTCTATTATGGAAAACTACATTGCAGCCCCTTCTGAGTCAGTTTGATCATTTATATAGTCCTAGAAAATTCTGCTTCCTGCAGAACCTTAAATTTACTAAATGTGAGCAAAAGTAGTAGTCTGCTCATGGTAGGTACTTTGTTTTCATTCATATGTGTATATGTGGGTGTGGGTGTGCCTATGTGTGTTGTGTTGTTATTTCTTGGATCAGTTGCACACACACACACACACACACACACACACACCCATCCACCACCCACCCACCCACCCCCTGGGCATTTTTCCTGGAGAGACATTTTTTCTGTTCATGCTAGATGGTCATCAGTAATAGAACAAAGTAATGATTTCCCACAAGTCCATTTTGATGAACCAATCAGTTTATTTGGCTTAGAGAGGATGAGTTAGGGGTTGCTTGCAGGAACGTTGATTACCTCTAGATAGCTGTTTTCATTACAGAATCCCACCCCATCATGGTGTTTACCTCCTGGAAGCTGCATCATAGAGGCAGGTGAAGGCAAGATGATCAGAAGTTCAAGGTCATCCTTAGCAACATTGAGAGTTCAGAGCCCCCTGTACTACACAAGACCCTGTCTCAAACAAGAGTAAAATAAAATTCCTCCAGAGATAGGAAGTACTTTGGTTTATTACTAGTATTATTATTTGTTGAGATTTTCTTAACTGCCGAATAGATTATTACAATTTGATATTTTGTGGGCATCTGAAAGATGTGATTTCTGCTCTCTGTCAAGATTCCCAAGTAATGTTTTGTTGACTGGTGTTCTTAATCAGATTACCTTTCTCTGTTTATGTTGTCTTCCTCTTTGCCTGTGGGTCAATATATTCTGAATAAAACTGAGAAAGGCTCTCACAAATGTGTTTTGAGTTTCACCTCCTATTTTGTTTTTGCTTTTAGATGCTGAATGTTTGAATGGGAGTTAGTACTGCTAGATCTTCATTTTCATTTAGGATTTGAATCCTACAGTGGAAGAGTAGAAAGAAATACTACAGTGTGTGCCTGTATTTCATTGACCTCATTCCACCAATGGCTGATATTTTACTCTATTTGTTTTATTTCTGCTCATGTGTACGTGTGTATTTGGGGGGATATTTGGAGCTAACTTGTAAGTATTCCTATTTCATCATGTCTCTCTTTTGAGACAGAGACTCTTCACATATCCCTGGCTGTCCTGGAACTTGCTATGTAAACCAGGCTGGCTTCTGACTCATAGGTGCTGGAATTAAATGTGTGCACTACTACATCCAGCAAGTATGTCTTCTTAGCCACAGTACCAGCAGTATGTCTAGATGTATGAGCACTGCTGTGATCTCCAATATGTACCCCAAGCTTACATACCCATGCCTGCTCAGTTATGCCTTTTATGTCATGTGTATGGGTGTGCATGTGTTCTGTTTGAGTGATTTGTTGGATTTGATTATATCTCTTTTGTCTCTATTTTCTTTTTAAATGAAAATTCTAAGTAATTGCTTCTCTTATAAGTGTCCCAACATTTGGATTTATCTATTTCTTCATGTAAGGTGAAGTAAGCTGTGTGTGTGTGTGTGTGTGTGTGTGTGTGTGTGTGTGTGTGTGTGTGTGTGTGTGTGTGTGTGTGTGTGTGTTTAGGTGCACACATGCACATTGCACATGCATATGTTGTGGAGGTCTATGTGGAGGCCAGAGGTCTACTTCAGGTATCTTTCCTCAGGAGCCATCCACCTTGTTTTTTTCTCACTGTGGTCTGGTTTCAAGGATTGGGTTAAGCTGGATGGCCAGCAAGCCCCAGGGATCCTCCTGTCTCCACTTCTGTAGATCTGGGATATACAAAGATATGTGACTAAGCCCAACTTTTTACATGGTTGCAGTTGTGCAGTAAGTGATTCACTGGTTGATCCCAAGATAGAACTAAATTTCTGGCAAGAATTTACATATCTGTCCCATTCCATTAGGCAAGAGCATGGTGTGTGTTTGTCCTATTAGTTGTCATCTGAGTTTGACTAAATAGTTAAGGTAGCATTGATATCTTTATAATTTGTTATATGATTTCATAATCAGTGATTAAATCAGTGTTTTTGATTTCCACTCCCCTTTTCTTTTTCTTGTGTGTGTTTCCAGTCACCCATTTCACCCTCAGACAAGGTCCCATTATGTAGCCCAGGCTAGCCTCAAACTTACGATCTTCCTGTGTTAGTCATTCAAGTTATGGGATTGCCAGCCTGTGTCACCATTCCTCATTTCATTTTCCTTAATACTTAAAAACATCTTATGCCTGTTTAAGGACTAACATTACTTTCCTGACAATCCAGGATGAATAAGGATGAGGAAGTCAGCATACTTGTGCTGTTCCTAGTTTCTCTCCCTCTAGTATTCTACCTTTTCTTATTCACTCATTTTTATTTAAAATAAATAAAATGGAATTTAAATTATATGTGATAATTATTATTAGACATACTTTTGTACTTATAGTTGTATTTGTGTGTATATCCACCACAGAACACAGCGAGGTCCAAACAGTTGAAGGACACAGGAAGCAAACTCGTAGACTTAGGAAACAGTGCCTGCCAGTGGGCCTTGGGTTCCTTTGGGTATTGCTGTGTGTTAATCTACCACTTTAAAATGCTTCATGACTTTTGTTGTGGGTCTCCTTAGAAGACGAAGTCAACCATGTAGGATGGTTTTCTGGGCTGCAGCAGCAAGTAGTGGAGCACTTGGTTGGGGCCAGAATCAGTGTTTCAGATTTCTTTCCTGTCCTTTATGTCCTCTCCATATTTGTATCTTAAAGTGTGCCTTTTATTCTCTTCAGGTCTCCCAGTTGCTGGGCAAACCTCAGAATTTGTTAACCAAGTGTTAGGGAAGACTGCTGAAGGCAACCCCACTGGAGGCCTTGTAGGACTAAGGATACCGGCATCAAAAGTATAATCAGCTTCATTGGACCACTGGTCAGAAATGTCTGTTTTTGTCACGTTATTCATTGTAAATTTTCATTCTGTTTTGCATGTCAATTAGCATTATGTAAACATTTATAATTAGGTTACATTGTTTTAAGAACTTGTAGCATAAGTGAAGCATGATCCAAAATACTTGATTATTGCATTTTCAGAGCATAAACCAGTGACCCTGCTGCTGGCATTAGAAAGGAAGCGCACATGCTAAGTATATGTGAGGTACAGATTGTAAACATCTGTTAAAACAAAACATTTTGGAGGAGTGAATGTATTAGTATAATGCTAAGTATTAAGGCGGGTTTATGCTCTGAACCACACAGAAATACCGAGGAAGCATTTTTTTTCTGAGTCCATTTAGAATGTTTTTAGAATGACTGCTTTTTTGTTCTAATTTTTCACAGCCATTAATCTCACTTGTTCATGGCACACCTAGCACTGATGTGTGTACCATGTTTAGATGTTTATTTTTAGAGCTCAATATGATATATATATAAATATATATATATATAATTGTCTGTGCAAGTAAGAAAAAAAGCATATTCTTTGTGCCTTGTATTTTGGGGAAATTCTAAAACTGGTAATATTTTGTATGATGAAAACCCTAATGAGGAAAAACAAGATATATATATATATATATAGATGAGAAAATTATGGGGTTTAAATGTCTTTTTGTTCCAACACTTTTTCAAAATTTTTGAATGTATATAGGACTATGTTGAAATGTAGATATATGCCACAGAGTCTGTGTATTGTATAAAAAAAAACAAAACAAAACAAAAAACAAAAAAAGATGGCTCTAGAAAACTCCTATTTCGGTACTTGACCGGAAGAAAATACTTGCACATTATTGCGATTGTTTTATTTTTTCTACCAAAGACAAATGCAACTGGTATGGCAGACTGCCAGTCTAAGTAAAGTTTTGCACAGCTTACATGATACTGTATGAATGTATGAAACAAAAAAGAGAAAAAATTTAAAGGTCAGGGTTAGGGATCTTACTCAACTGTGAATCTTATTTCTGTTTGGGTCCAATTATCTACAGAAGGAGCATCCATACATACAAATATTATTTTGCTGTTCCTCTAGTTTGCTTCCATAGTAGATAAGTTGGTGGCCATTTAGGTGTCTTTTATTTCTGCACTTATTGTAGGAAATTTTAATATATTTCATATTAGTAAGCTATTGATAAAATAGTTTTTGACTTTGAAAATTAAAATTTATTTAGCTTATTGTAGTATACTTCCACCAAACAACCAAAATACAGATTATTTTTATTGTATTATGTATATATATATAAAGAAAAAAGCTAAAAATATCTAATACTTTAGTTGCCACTTTTCCAATTGATGTATTATTGTGCATGTACTATTTTCAAAGATCAACACAAGCTTAAAACAAATTTATAAATTTTTATATTTTTGTACAGGTATTTTCTTCAAACTTACATGTGACTTATCCTCTGTAGTTTCTAGAATTGAGAAACATGAACACGTTTAGTTTTTAGGTGCTCTTCTTTGCTCACGTAAGCGGCCGTATTAGTCAGTGTTTAACTGTGCTCAAGCTTTACCTCTTGATGAGAAACTCCTATGTCAAGACAGCGTTATAACCTTCCACAGGTTCTACCATCTGTCTTTCTGGATGGTTTTATCTCAAATCTTGTATTTGGAACTATGAAAATTGATGGCTTAAAAAGTAAAAGCAAGCATATCTAGAAGAAAAACCTGAAATTTCAGACATAGTTGCTGTTTCTCCATTACCCAGTGATAGAACTAAACTGGTTGTCCTTGGTCCTCACAGTAGTTTCTTTTCCTTTCTCTCCCTCCTCCCCATGTATAAACTATAGCACATGAAGGTTCAATTCTAGAACACAGTAACAATCCAAAAATGTGTCTTTCTTGCCTCTCTGACATCATGGAACATAAGAAACCAAGAATTGTCTTGACATGTTAGCTGAGCTGTGACAAGGTTCCTGTATGTTTGGTGGAAATGTACCTGTTAGTGCACTCACCCTAACAGACAATGAGCTCACATCTCATAGTTAATAGAATTCAGGTTTTTACTTTTTATGTGGGAGAAAGCAAAGCATAGGTTCTCAAATGGAAGTATATGTTGTTTTGACAGTGTATATTTGGTAAACTGAAAGTTCCAGAATATGGCAGTTTTGCAGTCAAGTAAACATCACTTCATGATAGCGATTCAGTTGGTGAAGTTTATAAAATTGCCCCTTTATAGCTGCCCTGTTATAAATTCTGGTTTTTTGATACCCTTTTCTTGTCTGCAAACCAGAATTTTACTTTTTTTTGGTCTTGCATTTCAAAAGACTTTGAATCTGTTTAGTAGATTCCATACCTGTGCATTTCAGTGTTTTATATGTACTACTTAAGTTAAATGGTTGAAAAGCCTTTAAATAGTTGAGCTTTTTAATGTTGACACTTTATTTTGTACCTATTTATATATATATATGTATGTATATCTTAGAAAAGCACTTTGTTATAAAATTGCATTTTATATGATTCCTGCCATTTGCTGCTAAACCTGGGCTGGTCAGAACGCTGCAGCGATACTTGATCTAAATAAAAACCTGGCAGTAAAATGTAGAGTGCAAGTTAAATCCTCTTGCTGTTTAAGATGACATAGGCAAGCTGTGCAGCTTTACATTTTAACCAGGGGACTCTGTGGCATTTAAAACCGTCTAGAAATGGTTGTACTTTTAATGCCAGTAATGATCTGCTTCCTCCATTGTTGTTAAAATACCTACACCTAGTGTATCACAGACAGTTCTCACAAATACATAAAAACCCCAGCAGTTGTACATGTCCTGTTTTTTAAAATTGTGGTATGTATTTTGGGTGGAAATCATTAGAGTGAGAGCTGTCTAAAGGTTTTCTGTGTTCATACATGGTATACAGATAGCTCATGAAGTCCAGAACCTTCCCAAGTGAAGGCATTGTGAATTCTCCTCAGATAAACCCATTGTTCCAAAAGCAACCATAAACTGACTCTAGTACTACTACAGTAAAAAAGTAACAATGAACCTTCTGCTTCCTGGTTTCAGATACACTGGATTCTTTAGTCTGTGCCCACATGAGAGCACGCTGCTGGGCTGCTCCTGTTAAGGTTGTGTGTGAGTTTTTCTGTCAGTGTGGTTGCTTGCTGTGCTGTACCATGTATGGGTTCTTGTCCTTTCCACGTCCGTCATGAGAGACTTGGGTGTGGCTTGATCTTGTGCCTTACTTGTACACTTAAATGAAACATCTTCATTCCCTCCTGCTTCCTAAACCTTAACTTTGTCCTTTTTGTAAGAGAATCAGAACTATTCCAGAAGCATCATGAAGGATTTCAGATGGGCATGGTTCCATAGTTCCCTCTCTTTGTAGTTATTATATACTTGTATGAGAGACAATTTTGAATGATCTTTGAGTAATCTTACTACATCCCTTCTCTGGCTTTTGTGAAGTTGTCATGCATCTCTCTGATGTTTGACTTCATTTGCTTCTTAGCAAGTCTGCATTACAGAAAGGTGCATTCATCTGCTTGAAAGTGACTATTTTGTTTTCCAGAACTTTTTAGGAGAAGAGTACCCATTTTTGTTTTTTTTTGTTTTTTTGTTTTTTTTTTTTACAACAGATGACAAGTCTCTTTAAAAGAAACAGAAGTACAGTACTTTTTAAATACAATGCTATTGGTATGAATTTCTCTTTTATATATAGTATTCATACAATTATCTGATGTTTGCCTTCATTAATAAAGCTGTTAGTTTATTCACCAAAATGTCAAAAATGGATGTGCTTTTCTTTATCCCATACATTTAAATAGTATTTTAGCTGCTAAGATTTAGTTAACTTCCTAAGAAATGAATTCAAGTTGCCTTCAGCAAGAATTAACAAAACTCATGTTCCCTTTCTTTATATAGTCTTCCTAAAATTCTGTTCAACTGCTTTCTAATTAATTATGTGACAGAATGTTAGCATCTCTCCAAATCTTGAAACTTGAATTTTGAGAATGCATTGAATTTCAGTGTTAATGGAAAAGGTCTCAACTATGTTTCTAGTGGAGTCTTGTGGAATACCATTTCCCATGGAACTGCGACCACTTGCACAACTTTGCACAGAACTGCAGTCTTGTTCTTCCCTGGATCGTGACAAATGAGTCTCATACAGTGCCGTAATACTTGTGGATTCTTTTGTGATCTTTGTCCTCTTAATAAGGGCATTATGAGAAGTTAACTTCATGGCTTTTGTTTTTGTCTCTCTCTCTTTTTTTTTTCTTTTTTTTTTAGTATTTCAAACACAGTGGGATGTAACAATGAATGTCAGATGTAGGGATGGTGGTTTCGTTTTAAGGAATAAGGGTGTTGGGGGAATGTGATGAAAATGTACTACTGAGAGTTACACACTTCCATAGGCAAGTGGGATTATGTGTTGAAACATAGTCCCATTCTTAGTAAACTAAAATAGAAATGACACCTAGGAACTGCACTATGCCAAATTGCCATTTTGTTTTGAAGAGACTTTTGGGGGTGGTATCAAGGTAACAGAACCTCACAGCTACTTCCAGATAGTATTTTGGAGTTGAAGACTCAGAGGCTAGTGAAGAGCACCCAGATTTATGTCTCTATGTGCCAAGTGGGAACCGGGCTTGCCTCTTCCATAACAGTGTAAACACCTGGTGTAGTTGACTCAGTTCCGGGTGCCATGAGTGGGACTGATTCTGTGTCTTGCCCTTTGCCTTTGCCCTTTGTTTTTTCCAGAACTAAATAACAAAACTGTGTATGTGTACTGTATCGGCCTTTCCACCACATGTTTTACGACACTGTACTCCACTGCCTGCTATTGTCTTCTTGCCATAGAGTCTGTCCCATAGCATAGCATTTGTGGTTCAGTGACTCCGGAGCTGCCAACACAGAAGGGCAAGAATTCAAAGTGTTTGTTCTATGGTTTGGCAGCCTCTTCAAATAGTTGTGCTTAGGATCCTGTCTGTGATATGATCATAAATACTCCATAGTTTTGTTTATTCCCCACCCCCAGCTGGAGCTGTGACACTTTATTGGATTCAGTCTTGTCTCTTGTCTAGAAAGCATTGTATCTTGTTCACGCATGAGCTGTTTAAAAATGACTCAACGTTGGTTAATAGTCGTGCAGTTCTCCTTTCAGGAGAAGGCCATACACAGGTTGCTTTGTTTTCTGTCACCCTCTAACCTGTCTCAGCACTTGTAGTCAGACACAGAATCATCAGTGTATGCAGCACCCTTTGTAATTTAAAATAAAAAATATGAAAAGAAAAGGTTTTGAATCGTTTGCCTCATATTTTGTCTTTTCTCCTTTCTGTTGCCTGCAACACAGCAGCCATCCATTCCTCAGTACAAACTGTCCCTAAGAAGTCTCCAGCTGCACAGAGCAGGGGAGCCAACTGTGCTGCCTCTTGGGGTGTACAGAGAGCTAAGGGTTATTGACACTGTAGCTGGGCTTTTAGTATTTCAGTGAAATTTAGCTATACCATAAAATTATTTGATAGAAATATTTGCTTTCTTTGTAAACAATAGTTTATATTTAATTTGTCCTTTGATAATTTGGACAGGGAATTTCTTCAAGGAAAACAAAATAATCAAAACACTTTTCAGGCTAGGGGAGCTGTGTGCCTAAGGCCTATACCAGGGGGACCTGACCAGGTGAAAGTGGCATAGGAGTGGATGTTCTTCAGCAGAAAGCATCTGTTGAGAACCTACTTTTTCAGGACATGTGAATAGGTTCTGGGTTACAGAGTGATTGAAGAGACTGCTACAAAAATCAGTCCACCAAGGGGAGTGGCATGTGGGCAGGATGGCAGAAAACACAAGAAAAGCTGAAGGTATGACATCCTGCAGGCAATGTTAAAGAAGGCATGAAAGCTGGAGAGGATGCAGGTTTGTTAAAAGTACCAGGCAAGCACGAGGATCTTAGTTCAATCCCCAGCACTCAGATGGACAGCAGGGTGTGGTGTGGACACTTAACATCCAGCCAGGGAGACAAAGGTAGATAGATCCCTGGGGCCTACAGCCCAGCATGGCCTACTTGGAAACTGAGAGACCCCATTTCCTGAAAAGGACAGCACCTAAGGAATGACAGCTGAAGGTGACTTGACTTCTTTTCCCCTGTATTTGAGTAAAAAAAAAAAAAAAAAAAAAAAAGCGAAATAGATGTGATTTCCGATTGGCTGATTGTTGTTCACGATTTACCTCTCCCAGTGTTGGGAACTCTGAGGAGCCAGGGGAACTGGGTCAGAGCAGTCCTTAGGGAACTAAGTCTTCCATGATATCATCAGTGAGATACATCAACTGGCAAATTCTTAAGCTATAGTGCAATGGAGGATTTGAAAGAAAAATATTAAGTGGGACGTGCTGCCCTTATTCAGCCAGAAGACTGAGAATTAAAAGGTAGTAGATGTTCTTAGCTGTGGAGGTTCCACCCCCCCCCAAGCCTTCTAGCCATTCTGTTTAAGAGTACTCGGCTACTAATATCAGGTCCAGTGAAGCTGATAGCCTTGTCCTTCCACAGAAGAGTCCAACAGCGCTCAGATGTAGGTACTAGCCCTACATCCAGCCCATGGTAATAAAGGTTCAGTTCACACTCGAGTCTGCTTGATGCTCTCTGAGGACAATTCCTGCTCATTTCAAATGAGCCAGGCCAAATCATGAGCAATATTTAGTAGAATGTCCTTGTTAAAGGGAAATAACCAGCTTAGAATCTTAAGGTCAAAAGATCCAAAGCCCAGTCAGTGTAGTCAACAAAGACAGTTCCTCAATGAAAGGAGCAAAATAGGGTTGGAAGACTCATGAGAGGGTGTGTGGGTGGGTACCAGGCTGTGCACCTGTCCCCTAGGAGATAGCCTCTGGCTCAGGGTGCAATGTTGGCTTGTCTTGTTGGAACAAAGTATCACATAAAGTAGACATGCAGAGCTGCTTGCTCTGGCTGCTGCAGACTGCTGATTGTGCAAGAAGAAAGGTAGGCATGGGTCCAAAGGCTGAAAAACAATCCAGTACTGCCTTCGGGGTTTCTCCAGTGGCCTAAATGGAGAGCTTTACTCAGAACATTACAGTGATTTGAGTGTTAATCTATTTCTTTAAAAGTTTTTAATCTTAAAACTGTACTTGGAATAAGGAACAGAAAATGTACAAAATTGAAAGACGAGTTTACAGTGAAGAGTGCAGAAGAAACTTAAATGAAGTAGAATACACACCAGGCTCCAAAACAGGACCTGTCAGCTGAAAGTTACTGGTGTTGAGTTACATTAAAAATGTGATACCATCTTAACAAAATAAACCAAAGTGTGTTAAAATTGAGAGGAAGAAGTAGCCGAAACATGTTGGGATTGGGAGAGAATAAATCAAGTATTTAATCGAATCATATAGAAGACTCCATATAAAAACTGCCATTTAGTGTGTGAATGGACAGGCAGTTTAGAATAGTGAGTTTGGAAATAGACTCAAATGTATGAACAAATAGCACAGTCAATGTGGAATCCAGAACCAAGGTTTAAAAAAAAAATTGGGCCCTTCTCTAGTGTTGGAGCCACTGAGTAATCTAGAAAATGTCAAGTTGGTTCTGCATCTCACACTATGAGCCAATATATATTTCAAAATGTGTAAAGATATAGGTATTTTTTAAAAAGTATAAGCACTAGAAGGGAATGTGAACAATCTTAAATCCTTGAGTGGGAAGGATTTTTTTTTAACATAGACCTAAGTCCAGGAGTCATAAAGATCTACGAATGCTATGTGAAACTGAAATTTTAAGTCATCTTAGAGGCAAAAAGTACCATAAGCAAAGACAGAATTCTGCAAATTTTGCAACCAGAATACTAATAACAGAAAGGGCTCCTGGAAACTGATGCAAAATAGGTTGATGACAAAGTAGAAAAATGAACAAAGTAAATGTGATAGCTTTGAAACATTCCTAGTCTTGTTCATTATGAGAGATGCAAAATAAAGGCATTTTGAGCAACAGACCAAATGGTAAGGCTCCCAGTGTCAGCACACCATGCTGGTGGGCTAGAGAAAATGGGTATTTCTATCATTTTGCTGGTGCAACTGTAAACTGATATGGCCACTATGAAGAGAATTTTTTTTCTATTTTTTTTTTTTTTTTTTTTTTTTTTTTGAGTCAGAACCTCAGACTCTAGTCCCGACTAGCCCGGAACTCACTATGTAGACCAGGCTGACATGGAACTCACAGAGATCTGCCTGCCTCTGCCTCTGCCTCTGCCTCTATCTCCTGAGTGCTGGGATAAAGGTGTGTGCCACCACACCAAAAAGGAAAAGAATTATGAAAGCAAGTCTGACAACTTCATTGGTGAACATCTGTAATTCCAGCACTTCAGAGTTTGAGGCAAGAAGACCAAGAGTTCAAGGTTGTTCTTGTCTACATAGACAGTTGGAAACCATCATGGGCTACATGAGACCCTGCCTCTGAAAAGCCAAGATAAAATACATATATCGTTTCACTTACTCCATTTGTTCTGTCCTCCTCTTCTTCTCACTTCCTATAGCCAAACGATTTAATCAAGTGTGACTATGCAATCGAAGCAGGGGATAGAAAATGCATGAACATACATACTCCCAGGATGTTGCTTAGTAATACGTGAATAGCAACTAGTAGTCATTGAGTTCAACAGCACGTTATCAACACTGCTGCATTTCAAGTATTACCTCATTTCACATGGCACAATCAGAACCACTCCTGCTAGATACTTGTAATCCAATTCTACACAAAGAGCAACATCAGAGCCATAAAAATGTGTAAGGAAGGCAATGTAGGTTCTGTGTCTGAGAAAGCCCTAGGATCATGGTTGTACTAATGGAGATGCTCCAGTGACCTGCATTGAGTTATGCACTTTTACAGATTTTTGTATCTTACTCCATAATTCATACTTACTGTAGAAATTGTGTTTTAAGTTTTAAAGAAAAAATGCAACTTTAGTGGCATCCTAATTGATCCTTTTTTGTTCCTGTGCAAAAAGTCATTAGAGTAGCTGGTGCCTGAAAGATGGAAAGTGAGCGGATTTTTGTTGTTGTTTTGCTAGTGCTGGGGTCAGAACCCAGGGCCTTGTGGTGTGTCAGGCAAGCCCATCGCCAAATGAGCTGTGTCTTCCAACCCTAGTGGTTCTTCATAATTACTTTCACTTTTCCGTTTAGTAGGAGCCGACGTGAGAGGCTGTCCGTGTTCCACGTGTCAAGGAAAATCCCAGGTCTGGGCTAGCAACTTGGTTTGCTCCGCACTAGGTCTCCCGGTGCCACATTGAAAGAAATACGGGAGGAAGGCCGGCGTCACGCAAACACGCTCAAGTTTGGCCACCGCTGCTCGCCGTAGCCGCGTCTCCAACATGGCGGCTCCCCAGGACGTCCACGTCCGGATCTGTAACCAGGAGATTGTCAAGTTCGACCTGGAGGTGAAGGCGCTTATCCAGGTACAGATTCTTAGACCCTCGCCGTGCTCTCGTTAGCCGTCTTGGCGTTCTCCGGTACCTTCGCGCACGGCCCAACTTAGCCGGCAGGCGTCCCTGCTCCAGGCCGGTTCCTCCGGCGCCGTTCTGTCGGGTCCCTGGGATCGCTGACCTTCAGCGCTTTTCTTGTGCATACTGTTGGTTCGCCCGCCGCTGGGGCATCCCGACGCCCCTCTCCTGTCCCCTGGCGATACAGCAGAGGTCCGGGGCTAGTCTGCTCACCCGCTGTCTCGGCGGTACCTCCGCCCTGCCACCTCCCGGATCACCTCCCACACCCTCTTCCCTGTGTTAGGGGCCCAAGAGGGTACCCAGGGCCACCTGACACGGGAGTCACTGGCCGAAGCTAACGTAACCTGGACCGTGGCTGTAATTTTTTTTGAATGAAGACATCTAATGGAGTGCAAGTCCTGGGTCAGAAGGCAGGCAGTGCCAATACTAGGACCTGGACGGGGAAAAGCCAGCCTAGGAAAAGCATTTTAGAGCTTCCGACGGGGAAGTGGGGCGCTTATCTGGAAGCAGGTGTAAGTAGGAGACAGTAGTGCAAGCAAGTTAACATAGGCAAGAGTAGAGAATGTGGAAATGGCTCCTCAATTTAGAAAAACAAACGAACAAAAAACAACTGAAGAAACTCATAATACAATCTGTGACAGCAAACGAAGAAAGGATAGGGGCGGGGGTTGGGGAGCACGTGGCTCTGCTGATGAATGCATGCCTATCTTGCACTGGGTTGCATCCCCAGTGCTGCATAAATGGGCGGTGGTTGCTGGGATACATATTCTCGAGCCCCTGTCAAAAAGGGATGAGGAAGTAGTACTCTCTGATAAACCAGATGCACACCTTACCACATCAGTAGTTTATCCTATGCCTCAAGGGGGTATGATTTTAAGAATAAGCTAGAGAATAAGTGAAAAAACTTGATGCAAACCTTAAATGTCTCAAACTTCACTCACTCCTGGGATGTGTAAACAACAAAATGTCTGGCCCAATTCTAGAAAAATAAACAAGAATTGGGTTTATACAAATGAAATTACCAGGGGCTGGGGGTAAATGTAACTCAGTTTAGAGTTAAATTTAGCCATGCTCAAGGCCCTGCTTTCAGTCCTCAGAATGCATCAATAAATACATATACATACATAAAACTAAGCTGCTAGTGTGTTGGTGCTAGCACTTGGAAAGAAGAGGTAAGAAAATCATGCATCTGAGGCCAACCTGGAGTACATAGAGTGACCCTGTCTCAAAAACAAAAAACAGACTACATCCAAAATTTAAAAAAAGAAAAGTTACGTTTTCATATTCCGATCTGCTAGGTCTCTTTTGTGACCCATGGTTTTTGGATTCTTGTGGTTACTATTGAGTAAGCATAACCCCATACATTGCATTCTTATGGTCTTCCAGCCATTCTGCTAAGCATTTTATGTAAAGAAATATGACTTTGAGGTAGGTCAGATGAAGAATTGGAAGTACAGAGAACTTAGGCTTTTCAAGATTGCAAGTTTTCAAAATTTTCAAGTTGTTGTAAACAGGATTTGCATATAGTAGCCCAAGTCTAGAGCCTGCACTAAATCTTGGCTCTAGTGATTCTGAATTTCTTTCCAGAAGCAAATTCTCAGTATCTTTAAACATTATGACTTGCAACAGATAGATGGTTTGTAAAATCAGACTAAGTTACTTTAGAGTTGAAGGATATGAAGTCACAGTATCTCTTAGATGCCCATTTTTTTTTTCCCCAGACAGGATTTCTCTGTGTAATCGTCTTCACTTTGTAGACCAAGGCTGGCCTTGAACTCACAGAGATCCACCTGCCTCTGCCTCCCAAGTGCTGGGATTAAAAACTTGCGCTACCATCGCCTGGCTTTAGATGCCCATTCTTGATGAACATGTAAGCTGCTCAAGCCTTTCATATTGGCTGGATAGTGCTTTGTAAAAGTCAAGGTTGAGTTTATCTAGCTACTTATTTATCTACACACATATAATAATACATATCGTGTGTGTGTGTGTGTGTGTGTGTGTGTGTGTGTGTGTGTGTGTGTGTGTGTGTGATGCTGGTGATGAAACCCAGGACCTCAAGCACATGCAAGTGCTTTACACTGAACTGTACATCCCGGCTACTTTTATGTATTCTGCTCAGTGTTAATCTTAAGGGGGATGAGGAAACTGAAAATGATGTTTTTGCTTTTGTGCGAAGGAGAACAGCAGTGAGCAGGATGAGGTGAAACTAGGCCAACCTTAGTTGTGGGCTAAATCAGCTTTCCTTCTGTATATGTCATTGACTGGAGAAAGGCCCCTCATCTCTTCCTTGTCTTACAGGATATTCGAGATTGTTCTGGACCCTTAAGTGAGCTCACTGAACTGAACACTAAGGTGAAAGAAAAGTTTCAACAGTTACGATGCAGGATACAGGTAGGTGAGGCTCCAAACCTTTGTTACCTAAGGGTAGGTAGCCAGGGTGGGAGCTCTGGCCTAGAGTTTGAGAGTTGACCAGGTTCTTCACATACTACCTGGAGAGAGTAGTAAACATTGTTACACTGAGGGTAAATGGACTAACAAAGAATGGAACCTGTGCACTCATTCCCTGCTTGAGTCTGTCACCAACATGTCCTGGGTGTTTTACATGCTATCATTTTTCGAAGTAACCCCCCCTTATGGTTTCTGGAGTCACAGTTTACATCATATCACACCTGACTTTCACTACAATGCAACTGCTGTCTCAAAACATAAGAGAGTGAGAGGGAACTGTGTGAGTAGCAGAACCATCCACTGCTGTGCCCTCAGGGACGGATGCTACGAATCTGCCCATCACTGGGTGGGGCTAGAACCACCTGGTTTTGCTGCATGTAGTAAATGACATTGTTCCAAAACTATCCTTCAACTCTTCCATTGCTTAGCAGGAAAATATTGCTTCCTGTGTGTTATGTTTGTGTGTGTTGTATGCCCACAGCTGTTAGTCTCTGTTATGTGTCTTGGTAATGTTCTTTATTTGTTCTCTGTGCCACTCTTTCAAATAGCTCTGATTTGTTACTTACATGTCTTGCCAGAGTTTGTCTTCTTAAAGATTACAGATATTTTTTGCAGTGTCTTCCCTTTCTGGGCATGGACATGCCACAGCATTGAATTTCTAGGCTTACCTGTGTCTGAAGGACCTGCACTTAAACAGCCTTCCAGCCTTCTTATATAGTTGTAATTTTTTTCTAGCCATTTCTTTACCAACAGGCATTCATTTGGGCTACTTCCCTGTTTTGATTCTTAAGAGCTAGTTTGTTTTCTTAAAATGCCTTTCTTCAACTCTCCAACTTTTAACTACCACTGTTGCAGAAGTACCTGCATTTATTTCCTTTCCTCATTTTAAGTAAATATCTTCATCAATACATTTACATATTTATTATGCTCTTGCTCTTGGTTACAGCCTCTCCTTAAGCATAGATGATGACATCTAGCAAGGTGATAGGCCAGTGAATGAATAGCCCCATCCTAGCTCTTGCCTGCATTTCCTCAGCATTTACATACTCTATATATACCTGGAAACACTTAAAAGCACTTAAGTGCTCTTTTGTGTATTTCAACAAGTTGTGTGTGAGTAGAAGAAAACTGGCTTCTGTCTTCTGAATATGCTGTTCCCTACATTTGAGAGTAACAGTACATCTTTCATTTCTCCAAAGATGTCAGGTTCTCTATGACATCTTCCAAGCAGCTTCTTCTAAGGATATTGTACATTTCTCCTTCTCTCTAACTCCCTTTTTCCTATTCACCCATTCTTCCTTTCAGTGACCCATTCACAGGCAGAAGAGATTGTAGCAGAAAATAGACCACAAGGTGCTTTGTGCAGTGACTGCATTGAAGGGAATGGGGATTCTAAACAAAAACTTATGTCTATACCTGGTGATATTTGCACACCCCTTTCCATTTTCTTCCCTTGAGACAGTGCTTCACTATGTAGCTCTGGCTGTACTATAAGTAACTGTACAGACCAGGCTGGCCTTGAACTCACAGAAATCTGACTGCCTCTGCCTCAAGTACTGGGTTTAAATGCATGTGCCATCATGCCAAATTACTCTTTTTTTTTTTCAATTCATAGTCAGTTATTCTTTTTTTCTGCTTTAGCAATATTTGAGGGGCATAAACCTGGAAGTCATTTCTGAGCTGTTGAAATGATACATAGATTCACATGCAAATTTATATTGGAATGAGTAGATTGTTATCTGGATAAACTAATGTTTATGTTTTAGCTCAATGGCTAAAAATGCTTGAAAGTGGAACTAAAAAATAGGACTTGAGGCATGAGATGTTGTGGCATCTTTACAGTGTGTGTGACAACTCCATTATCTCAAGTTCTTAACTCTGGTACTGTTGGTCATGTCTGCTATCCTTTGCTCATGGTAGACTCTTTTCCTTGGTATTTGGTTATTTGGAATCATGGGCATACGCCTCTCCTGGAGCTTCTGCAGCCTGGCCCAGGGCACATCTCTCAGTCTCCAGGGATTGTCATAAGTCTGGGGACATTGTTTATGTTAATTTATCTTCTGTTCCCAAACCACTCAGGAAAGATAAATCATTCCTCTACCCAAAGTCCCATAGCACACCCCCTGCCAGCCCCCTCAAAACCAAAGCAAAATAAACCAGACAAGTGTCTGTGTTTGTGTTCTGCTGGTGAGTGGACATCCCCAGACTGGAAGCTTCTGCTGGGCCTGGGTTTGTGATGCTTTCAGTTCAGCTTCAGTGTCAGGTGGCCTTAGGCCTTAGTGTTATGTTCACAAACAAGTTCAAACCTTCAAAGCTCTGTTGGAGTAGGTGCAGAAATGGGCAACATTTGGAAACATGTATCAGTGTGGTATGCTTCTGATATTGCGTTGGGATTAGTGGGCTTTTGTTTTGGTGTGCCCCCCCACCTTTATTTCAGACAGTGTCAAGGCTGTAGGAATGGCAACCCCTCTTCCAGCCAGAACAGCCATTCTAGAGCTGCCCACTCCAGCACCCTGTTTCTAAATCACCTTTGGGCTGCCAAGATTTTCTTCTCTTTCTTGTAAATTTGCCTATATCTTTAAATGGATATTTGGTTGTTTTGGACATGCTCCCTCTCACTCCCAAGTATCTGTGGTAAAAGATGCTTCAGTTGCTTTTGTGTGTCCCTTCTAGAAACAGAAGCACTCTGGCTAACAGCTCTTTTCCCCTCCAAGGAGCTGGAACAGTCAGCAAGGGAGCAAGACAAGGAGTCGGATAAGCAGCTTCTACTTCAGGAAGTGGAGAACCACAAAAAGCAGATGCTCAGGTAGGCAGAGTAGCTTATGGCCACCTCTGCTGGCTTGCCGGCTAATCGTGAGGCTTGCACATGTATTTGTCTAATAAGCCTAGCTTAATGGTGATGTAGTGGTGTTATTAACACACACAGGCCGGAAGTTCTCTAGATTAGTAAGTCTCAAATGGAGGGGGTAAGAGGGACAAGTAGAGTCTGCATAGACATTTGGAGCTATGTGTGTTTATAGTGCTCACAGTGTTTATATGTTTACAGAATTAACCTTCTGCTGTACTGTGTATATTCATGTATCTTAAAATTTTGTAAGTGTGGGAGCTGTGTGTGGAGTCGGTCCTTTCCTGACATTTGGGGAGACCTAGGGATGAAACTCCACTCATCAGGCCTGCACACAAGCACCTCTACTCTCTGAGCCATCTCAATGGCCCTGGTTCTGTTGTTTATTTTTAAGACAGGGTCTTTTGTCTTCCAAGTTGGCCTCAAACTCAACATGTAGCTGAGGATGACCTTGGATTTCTGTTCCTCCTGCTTCTGCTTCCCAGGTGCTGGGGTTACAGGCGTGTGCCGCCACCGCATGTTTATGTGGTGCTGAGAAATCAAAGCAAGGGTTTTGTGCATGCTAGGCAAGCACCACACCAATGTAGCTACACCCTCACATCCACTTTTTATATAGTTGAAAACAAAAATACAATTACTTTTCAGGGCTAGAGAGATGGCTCAGCAGTTTCAAATGTGTACTGCTCTTCTAGAGGACCTGAGTTCAGTGCCTAGCACCCATCCATGTTAGATGGCTTACAACTGCCTGTAACTCTTAACTCCAGTGGGATCTGATCACACACACACACACACACACACACACACACACACACACACACACACACACACACACACAGGATTAAAATAATAAAAATTAAACTTTTAAGAACATGATTACTTTTGTAATACAGGGTAAATTTTATTCAAGAATAATTAGTATGAGGAAAGCTCATTGAAAGTGAGCCTGCTTACCCAAGATGGACCATAGTTTAGCTTTCAGTGTGGCATCATCTGAATGAATGATGCACAGAATGTAAGTTTATGTTAGAATTGAGATTTTGGTGACATTGCAGTTGTGTGCTAGTCTTTGATTATAAAGCAGTATGTGCCATTTCTTAGTCTCTAAACCAGGGAATATAACTTTTTTTCTGGCAACATGAATCACTGTTTCTCCCTTCAGGTTGTACTTTTGTCCTATAGTCCAAAAGGGTCATTACAAACACACCTTTCCCAGCCTCATGATGTTCAAGGCCATTTCAGTAGTATCTGCTATGTCAGAATTCCCATACATTTTCCTTGTCACAACTGTTTGTGGTTTCATTTCTGAGTTGAGTTATTCTCCAGCTGCAGGCTTACTAACAGCAGCTGTGTGAATAACACTCAGCTGTTAAGAGTGACTGACAAAGACATGGGAGTGAGTAGTGCAAGTGTGCCTGGCTCATTGGCCATGGCTTTTTGTGCCACCAGAGGTTCTCAGATTGTAAGCATGAACTCACAGGGAGTTTGTGTGTGTGTGTGGTGTGGTAAATTGCACCAAACACTGTCAGTTTAGTGTGGGCTTAAAACAAAACATTTTTCCTGTTTTCCTATTCCTGGTGTGGTTTTAAAGGTCTGAGGAAAGAAAACAGGAAATTCATGTTGAAGCAGCAGATATGTTTATCAGGTTACCAGGTTTGCCAAGCTGTATAGTATTTGCTTACTTTCCTCCCTAATAAATGTGAGCTCCTTGAAGACCAGGAGCTCAGCTCTGCAACCCTGAGCCTTGCAGAACACTGTTGTGTACAGTTTGAAGATGTTAACTGTTTGAAATGGCAGGTGTGGAATGGGCTGGGAGGTGCTGTTCAGCATCTGAGAGCCCAGCTGAAGAGTGCCTTTAATCCTAGCACTTGGGAAACAGAGGCAGGAGGATCTCTGAGTTCAAGGCCAAGCCTGGTCTACACAGTGGAGTTCCAGGACAGCCAGGGCTACACAGAGAAGCCCTGTCTTAAGAAAGAAAAGAAAAAGAAAAAAAAAAAGGTGGAAGGAGAAAGTCAGCTCCACAAAATTGTCCTCTGACCTCCACACATGTGTTGCGGAATGCTCCCCCACCCCAATCATAGACACATACTTTTTTTTTTTTTAATTTAAAGAAATTTACCCTATTAGTTAAGCACTCTGTTCTAGTATTTTGTGTGTCTGGAGCTTAGCTCAGTTGATTTGAGCTGCTGTGTGAGAGTTCCAAAGCATGGATTTGATTGTCAGAGGGATATGGTTGGCTTTTCTTGTTTGTCAGTGAAAAATGGATTGCTGATCTCGTGTTGCTTATACTTGAGACATCATTTACAAAGGAGCAGGTGAAGAATGTGAATAAATCACACCAGTCAGGGTGCCCTGTGATATTTGTAGTGTCTGTGACTGGTGTCAAATAGACAAAAATAGCAAGCCTTGGAGGAATGTTGAGGAATGTTGGCTTTTGGGATTTTAACCACTCTAACAGCCACTGCAAGAGGTATAAGTGATGGTTCCAGTACTAGGTATGGAGGAGGAATGCTAGGTCATGGTTCTCAAAGACACTTGTCAGGCAATAAAGCCATTGTGGGTCTGTGTCTAGTAGAGTGCCATTTCCCTGGTCTCCCAACTGCCTAGCAGAAGAGGGATAGTGACAGACCATTCTGGAAACATTTTCCAGAGGTTCAAAGGAGAGATATTAGAACCTATGCTAAAGTAGTTACCAGGGCTACCAAGAAGAGGAAGTGGAGAGGGATGAGGTTGAACTCTGAGTCATACCTGGGAGAGTGGACTGGTTAGGCCAAGCAACCTGGTGGTGACACCAGAACCTCATGTGTGACCCTTCTTCTTCCAGCAACCAGACCTCATGGCGGAAAGCCAATCTTACCTGCAAAATTGCCATTGACAACCTGGAAAAAGCAGAACTTATGCAGGGAGGAGACCTCTTAAGGCAAAGGTATCTTCCTTTTGTCCCTTTGGGCTCTGATAACACATCTAAGCGCCATGTGAGGTGGCCTTTTGTTTTCATAACATTTGTACTTTATGTTAATGCATAAGTATTTTTTTTTTCTTTTTTTGCGACTGGGTGTCATACATCCCCATCTGGTTCAAACTTGCTGTGTAGCTGAGGATAGCCTTGAACTTCAGATCTCACAGGTGTGCATCTCCACACCAAGTTTATGCGGTTCTGGAGACCTACCCAAGGGCTTCGTGCATACTAGGCAAGCACTCTATCAACCAATCATCCCCAACCCAGACTAAATTTGACTAAAATTGGTTTTTGATTTTGGGATTTTGTTTGCTCGATTTTTTTTTGTTGTTGTTGTTTTTGTTTTGTTTTTTGTAGTAGTAGGAGTTGAATCTGGGGTCTCATGCATGAAGGGCAAATGCTCCACCACTGAGCTAACTCCCAGTCCTCCCTGACAATTTTTAAGACTCTTCTTTTAACTGTGCATGCATAATATCTATGTTATTAACCAGTCCTGTTGGTGTGTTGGCATTTCTGCCTTTTCAGTATCGTATGCTGCATCAATGCAGGTTTTCATCCAGTTCCTTCAATAAGTTCTCTGGGAGTGAATGAACATTTCTAATCTCTTTGTACTTAGTGCAAATTGGTTTACAGACAGCAGCATGGTTTCCATTCCTCCCAGCAGGGCTTGAGAACGTGGGCTCAGCATACATCCTTAGCCACACTGATGGTTTAGGAATGTGCAAGCTGGCAGTAATAGCCCATGCCTTTAATCCCAGCATTTGGGAGGCAGAGGCAGGTGGATCCTTGTGAGCAAGTCCAGCCTGGTCTACAGGGCCAGTTCCAGGACATCCAGGGCTACATAGTGAGACCCTATCTTGAAAAAAAAAAGAAGAAGAAGAAGAAGAAGAAAGGAATATATGCTAGCTGGCTATGTGGTACATACCTGTAATCCTAGCACTCACTGGTGGGGGGTGGACTGAGACGAGGACATTCTGCCCTCTTGGCCAGGCTGAGCTACATTGTGAGACCCCCATCTCAAAGCACAAACAGAAAGAGCACTGATGTGATAGGTTAAGATGGTGCTTTTTACAAGCTAGGATTTGTAGTTATTGCTCCTTCCTCTGAACTTTCAGGAAAACTACCAAAGAGAGTTTGGCACAGACATCTAGCACCATCACAGAGAGCCTCATGGGGATCAGCAGGATGATGTCACAGCAGGTGCAGCAGAGTGAAGAGGCTATGCAGACTCTAGGTAAGGAGAGAAGCTGCTCCAGAGCGCACACCCAAACTGTGCCTCAGGACATGGCAAGGCAGTTTGGTCCTTTGGGGGGGGGGGGACAGGATGGTGGGTAGATGCTGCTCTTTGTCTCCTCCAGCTATGCAGCTGTGCTGACATGCCTCCTGCCATCAGTGCTCCCCTGAGGAAGCATTGCTAGGCTCATGTGAAAAGCAGGAATGGCAGTCTCTCTGGAGATGGGGTCTGTCATCGATGCTTGCAAGGGGTTCAGGAGTCTGGTTTTTAAGCATTGGCTTGTGGGCTTAGTATTGCCAGACAGGTTTGGGAATTAGGACCACTGACAAGACCATTACTGTGAGTTCCTTTAAATGTCCTAGCCAGAGGTCACAGAGGAGGCTGTTTGAGACTGCCATATTCTTGCCAAATGCCTTCCCACCATGGCTCCTTTGTAGAGAATTTGTTCCTCTAGGGCCCTTCAGTTGTAGGAAACAGAAAAGGAGTTTGTTCTTTGTAAGATTTCACATGTCAACCAAAGTAGACGGCGAGGTTTGGTAAATTCTTGAACTTCCCACCTTGCTTTCATGGCTGTCACAGCCACCTTGATTCATTTCTACCCTTACTTCATCCTCTATCTACTCTATACATTATCCATGAAAACAGTTCAACACGTCTAAAGCAAATGACAAGGGGGTTGGAGAGGTGGCTCAGTGGTTAAAAGCAAGTACTGCTCCTGGAGAGGACCCAAGTTCAGTACCTAGCATGCTAACTTTCATGTGCCTAGACCCACACAGATATGCACATAACTAACAATAATAAAAATAAATCTCACCTGCCTGGCTCAAGCACTGGCCTTGTTGAAAGTCAGATGGCCAGCATCCTCTTCGTTGCTGAGGTGGCACAGTCTGAATCAGGCTCCTTCCTCTTCTGTTGCAGTCAGCTCTTCACGGACTCTCCTGGATGCAAATGAAGAGTTTAAGTCCATGTCAGGGACCATCCAGCTGGGCCGGAAGCTCATCACAAAATACAACCGCCGGGAACTGACAGACAAACTTCTCATCTTCCTTGCCCTGGCCCTGTTCCTTGCTACAGTCCTTTATATTGTGAAGAAGCGCCTTTTTCCATTTTTGTGAGAGCTGCCAGCTGTGGCCCTTTGCACTCCCGATTCAGGACTGGGCTCTCAAGGACTGGCTGGGCCGCCAAACTGGACTGCTCCTCCCCTCAGGTTTTCTCTTGTTGCTCAGTGCAGCCAGTGGAGGGAAACACAGCAGCCCAGTTTCCTGCAAGAAGCTGCTTGGAAAGGGCAGTGGAATAGAGGAAAACGAAGCCTTCAGGACAGAGGCACTCCACGTTCACTCAGCTAGCAAGTGCTGTGGCTGCCACAGGGAATATTTCAACTCTGGGGTTTGATGCACCTCCTCCCTCCATGTCCTGAGGCATAAATGCTAGATCTGGTGGAGAAAAGAAGAGCCTGTGGGAGGGAAGGTGATGACAGTTCGTGGCTGTTCCCTGAATAAACCTCATTTATTTAATGGAGTGATAAATGCTTAGTTTTACAGGATATCCCACTGGGAATGTCCATGCTTCATCGTGTCCTAACTCCTAGGACGTGAGCTTAAATTATTCATTCAACAAGAAATTACTGATGTCAGAAAGAACACTTGCTGCTCTTTCAGAAGACCAAGGTTCATTCCCCAGTACCCACTTGGGGCCTCCCAACCACCTCTAATTCCAATTCCAAGCAGGCACATAGTGTTCTTATACACATACATACAAACACTCATATGAATTCTTTCTTTTTAATTTATTGCGGGCCAATGAGATAGTTCAGCTGGTAGAGGCACTTGCCAATAACTCTGATGATCTGAGTTCCATCCACAGGCCCCACAGGTGGAAGGAGAAAACCAACTCCAGGAAGTTGTGCAGCTGTGGCATGTATGTGTCCGTCCCTGCATATACACAAATAAATAAGAAAATTAGGTGTGGAACAGCTGCCACAGGCTGATTCCTAGACATTGCCAGACATTACACACGTACTTGTAATGCTTACACACTCCTCCAGCAGCAACAGAAGTGAGATGTCTGCATGAGGAACTGCAAATAGCCGCCATTGGAACTGCCCACACCAGCATCTGAAAGTGCTGAGACAGCTTTTTCTCCCACCAGCCTGGCAGAGTCTGGGGCATCGTGGTGACTGAGGAGCTTGCTGGCTCCCTTCTCTCTGAGGTCCAGACTGAATTGAGAAGCCAGTGCTACTGATGCCCAACTGTGCCTCAGTTCTCTCCATGCCAGGTCCAGGCTCCCAGCTAGACTAGCCCTGGAGGTGCCAGTGTCCCCCATGCTGTCAGCTTGGCTGGTCTTGTACTTGAAGTTTTTCTTGCACCTCTCACAGCCCTGGAGGACCTGAGAGGCAGAGAGTAAGTGAGCATAGGCTGGAACTGGCACTCAAACGTGCAAACCACATTGTCCGGAGCAAATTGCCATATGTTGCTGTGACAGCTTCTCCACCCACACAGTGGATGTGGTAGTCCTCATAGGGGCAGGTTTGAAAGAAAGGGAAATGCAGAGTAGCGGATGGGGCTCATTACTGAGCCTTCATCCAGCTTCACAAATGCTGGGAACTCTGAACCCTGAGGGGTCCTACAGCAGCTGCACAAGGCCTTCCCTGCTGCCAGGGAAAGAGTTCTGTTTAGATCTGTTTGAGCAGCAGATACCAAGAGTTAAAACTTCTACTGTGAAGGGACAGATCATCTTGGGACCAAGTATGTGGCATTGGCTCTATATACCAGACTGACTTACTGAGTACACTATAAATGGAAAGGTGTTTGTGTGTGTGTTTGTGTGTGTGTGTGTGTGTGTGTGTGTGTGTGTGTGTGACAGTGGATGATGGAAACTACCACCCCAGTAGTACTGAATTCTACACAGTAGCACAGAACAGTCTATGACTGGGAAGGCTCCTAAGGGAATAGTGGCTTTGTTGCTTATACAGAGAGCATATGCTGGGTAGACTATTGGCTCCGTCAGAGGCAATGTGGAGTAGGACAACATAAGATTTCTACTAAGGATTGTATGCAACTAAAAACCCAGGAACTGTTTAGTTCTGGAAGTTTCCATTTTATATTTTCTTCTGTGGTCAGCCATAGATAGCTAAAATCATGAAAAGCAAAATCATAGATAAGATATGTATAGGAGGAATTATTGTGTATGTGTGTGTGCGCGCGCGCGCGCGTGAGCACACACACACACACACACAGAGAGAGAGAGAGAGGGAGAGAGAGAGAGAGAGAGAGAGAGAGAGAGAGAGAGAGAGAGAGAGGAGTCTCAAGCAGTTCTTGGCCTCCAAAGGTACTTGGTGCAAATTATGCACACGAATTATAGTCAAATGAAGCTGACTGTGCAGCACTGACAGGCAGCTCCCACTCAGATTCCAGCTGTAAGTGCAGCAGATGGGTATTATCAAGTAGGGATTTTCTTGTCTGAACATTGCGCTTTGCTCCTCCCGCTAATCGTCAACGTCCTCACAATATGGAAACGTGGGCTCTGCACTCCCTAAAAGTTCTTCCTTAGACACTTCCTTCCTTTTACTTGCCTCCTGAAAAGTCTGATTTGACCTATTTATAGCATCATCAGGAATGTATCTTGATCCCCCATCTGCAGCCTGAGTCTTCCTCACCCTCTCAGCTGTACAGAAAGCGGCCTTCTGCACTCAGCCATGAGGGGGCAGTGTCCGCATTTACTCTGCACTCCTGTAGGCGTTGTGACATCTCCATAGACTGGAATACTCTAATACCTCCCCCTTTATAATGGGGAGGGATAAGAAAAAACTAAATATGGAAGGTCTCCCTGTGTTTGGTTGGGATGTGTTCCATAAGTTCCTTTGATATTTGATTAAATAATAAGGCAAGCTCATATACTACATTTTGATTGGCAGATGGTAGTGGTGTTAAAATGAAGCAAGCCTTGGGTTCCCCATCTGCAGGTTCAACCAACTTTAAAAAGGAAAAAAAAAAAACCCTGTATGTATAGACTTGTCATTTATCCTCTGGATAGTACAATGGAACAAGTATTTTTTTTTTCTTAGCATTTACACTGCTTGGAATACCAAGGAATTGCTGAGTGCACAGGGCTGTGAGTGGCTGAGCATAAGGAGTGTCACAGTGCAGGAGTGTCACAGTGCAGGAGAGAAGGCAGGTTTGCAGTGGTCAGGGTGGGGTATGGTGGACATAGTACTCAGGAGGCAAAGGCAGTCAGCCTGGTCTACATGCCAAGTTCCTGCCAGGCAGTTCTCACTCTTTGTTCATCTTCTGAACACCCTAAATGCCCACTTAGACCTCCCTGCCTCTGCTTTCTCCTGCGTGGCCTCAAAGCTGAGGTCCTTGGACCCACACACAGCCTTAGTCATTTATAGGAAGAATGTCACCAGTCCCAGCCTTCTCGGAGGAGCTCAGGACCCGCAGGCATCTGTGCTTGTGTCTCCTCCCACCTCACCCCTAACCCTTTTCCTGGCTCTGTCTTCCCTAACACTTCTCCCTGGATCCTTAGGGCTGAGGATATGCCACCCTGAAATGTGAGTATGTGAGATCGGAATATGCTGCTCAAGACAGACTTCTGGGGGCTGAAGAGATGACTCACTCAGGGTTGCTCCTGCAGAGGACCTCTGTGAGCTCAGGCACATACATACATACAAGCCAGACACTCATAAAATAAATCTTCAAGTTTTTCTTTGGTTTGAGACAGGGGTCTCTCTATGTAGCCCTGGCTGTCCTAGAACTTGCTCTGTAAAGTAGGCTGGCCTCGAACTCAGAGATCCACCTGTCTCTGCCTCCTGGGTGCTGGGATTATAGTTGAGTGTCATCATGCCTGGCTTAAAGTTTTTTGATTGTTTTAAGACAGCAATATAATTTTTTTTACTTCCTGGGTTACAGTGGTCTTCTCTGGGCCAATGGTGGTCTTCCCTGGGCCTCTACTCACAGCTTTGCCCAAGCTGTGCTTGAGCAAGGACAGAATAAAAATAGCTATAGCTATCTAAGAGATATACGGTCTGGCAGTGCTGTCAGGGATGAAGGGCTGCAGCGTGGGGCTGGGGCGTGTTATCACCCCATTGTCCCTGTAGCCTCCAGCATCGGGCTCAGGCTACACAAGACATCCAGCGCCCAGAGCACTGGGCAGGATGTTTTGCACGTGGGTCTTTAAATGAGCATGGTAACATGGTCAGGGAGACTTGAGTACTAATTTTACTCTTCCTGGTCTGTGTCTCCAGGGTTAAGGCATCACCTTCTGTGCTGTGGTTTCACTAGAGCACCTCTGGACAGTATAGTGTCTCCAGCCCAGGGAGGATCACAGGGTAAACATAGCAGCCGCTCACAGGACAGCCACTTATGTCACTTGTGTACTACCAAGCAGAAGCAAATGGCCTCATTCCCCTTTCTCGTTTTGGAGGAAAATGTGCTTAGATAAAGAGGAAGATGCTGTGATTGGAGAGGAATCAGGACCAGTGGTGATGGTTAATCTTGGTTGTCAACTTGACTGGATCTGGATCAACTAATATCCCTCTGGCTGAATCTGTGAGGGGAATTTCTGGGGAAGGATTAAGTGAGGTGGGGACACAGTGTGGGAAGAACTTGCTAGGAGTCGCTCAGATATGAAGACGTCTCAGGGAAATGCTATGCTCTTTTGCCCACCCACTTTCCTCCTTGCTGATGAGTGCATCTGCATTGCTGCAGCTGCTGCTGCATTCTGTCACTGACATCAGAACCCACTTTCTTTAGCTTCCAACATGGATGGACTGAAGACCATTGGCTCTCTGGGAATCCCCCAGGCCTTCAGTACCAGATTGGCAAGGCTGAGGCACCCAGCCTTTCAGATTGAGCCACAACCAGATTCTCAGCTTCTCCAGTGTGCCGGCAGCCATTGTTGGACTACAATACAGGCCGGGCAGCCTGTATTATAGAATCCAGTCTCATAAAGGCCCTTTAGAATATGTATTCAACCTACTGCTTCTGTTCCTCTAGAGACTGACTGGCACATCTGGGCTAGGGTAAACCTTTTCAAGTGAAAGAGCCCGAGCAGAGCAGCCCAGTGTATGCCAGTTTTCTCATTGTATGGGAGGTGAAGGAAAAAATTTATAACTGTTCACAGGTGTGCTCCAGTTTTGGGTTTTAGTTAATTCCAGATGTAGTCAAGTTGGCAACCAAGAATAGCCATCACCTGCTGGGTGGTTGTGGCACACAACTTTAATTCCAGCTCTCAAGAGGCAGATATCTGAGTTCAAGGCCAGCCTGGTCTACAGAGTGTGTTCCAGGACAGCCAGGGCTACACAGAGAAACCCTGTCTCAGAAAGACAAAGATGAGTCCTTCAAGGTGTCAGCCACATCTGTCTTGGATCAAACCCAGTTTGTAGTCATTAGCATTGCTGCTGTGAAAACAAACAGAGTAGCCATCACCTCTGGCCTCTCCCTCCACCCTGAGAGTTGAGATGCATTGGTTAGAAGATGGGACTGTTAGAGGAGCAAGAGTGCTTGCAGACACGCCTTGCTCCTGAGCAACTCCTTTCATTCCAATCTGCTCTTGGTTGTTGTGCAACTGGAGGACACTGCTGGATCCTGAAGACAAGAGGACGATAACACTTGCTTTTCAGGACCGACAGACTAACTGACTTTTAGGGGTCCCGGGACTCTAGGAGGCCAAAGAGATAGCTTTGTGCCACTTAGAAATGATAAGTTGTAGCCAAGATGAATGAGCATCCATGAGCTGGCAGAAATTTATGAAAATGTCAGTTCCACTGAAAGTGGTGTCCAGATTCAACAAAACCCCATCAGAATTCTAGGGACATTTTTCACAGAGCTATAAGCAAAAATCCTAAAATTCGTATGGAAACACAACAGACACTCCAAATAGCCAAAGCAATGGAAACTGAGTTCATATCTCTCATCCACCATAAAAAAAATAATTAAAAATGGACCAAAGCCTTTAATGAAAAACTTCAAATGCCAAAACTGCTGGGAGAAAACATTTCTGACATCTCCAACATCTTCAGGTCTCCAAGACAATCCAGCTTCAGCTTCATGAAATTGCCTCTCTAGGCCTACTTTCAGGGACACCCCTGACACATGCCTGGCCTTAGTGGCTTTCCTTAGTCATGGAGGCAAATACCATAGCCCCTTCTTCTATCCTTGACTCCAGAACCATATGGCTGAAGCTGCCAAGTTCTGCTGCTTGCTGGGGCTAGAACATAGTCCCCTCGTTCAATTGCATCTTCACCAACTTTCTGGTTTTGATGGTTTCCTTCACTACCTAAGCTTGGCTGTCCTGAAACTGGATATAGAGACCAGGCTGGCCTCAAACTCAGAGATCTGCCAGCCTCTGCTTCCCAAGTGCTAGGATTAAAGTCCAGTACCACCACACCCAGTTCTAAGCTTTTCTTTAATTCCTTTTCACAAATTGGAGGTTTCAAAAGCCCACACCAGGCCCAGTCTCTTTCTCCCTCTCCCTTCATCCCTTCCTTCCTCCTTTCCTCCCCCTCCCTCCCCCAACACTCCCTCTCTGCCAGCCGCTTGTGGATCAGGTTGTAAAGCTCTCAACCACTGCTCCAGTGCCACACCGTCTGCTTCTCTCCATGATGATCATGGACTAACCTCTGAAACTGTAAGCCAGCCCCCGATTAAATGTTTTCTTTTACAGGAGTTGCCTTGTCCCTGGTGGCTCCTTGCAGCAACAGAACAGTGACTAAGGCAGTTGACTATATATAATACTACTGGAGGAATCTGGGTAAAGGACACACAAACTCCTACGAGCTGATTCTGCAACTTTCTATTAATCTACAGTCATTTTTAAGTAAAAGGATTTTAATGGGGGTGGGAACACTGCTCAGTGGTTAAGAGCACTTACTGCTTATCCAGGTTTTTGTCACTTTGACACAAACTAGAGTCACATGGAAGAAAGATTTGTTCCCATCAGGCTGGCCTGTGGGCATGTCTGTGGGACATTTTCTTGATTAACAATTGTAGGAAGGCTCTGCCCACAGTGTGCAGGTGGTCCTGGGTTATATAAGAAAGGTAACTGGGTGACTTACAGACAGCCAGCCAATAAGGGGTTTCCTCCATATCTCTGCTTCAGTTTCTGCCTCTAGGGTCTTTAGGTTCCTGCTTGAGTCCCTGTCCTGGCTTCCTCAATGATGAACTATAAGTTGTAAGCCCAATAAACTTCTTCCTCTACTAAGTTGTTCTTGGTCATAGCATTAATCAGAAGGCAAACTAGAATGCTGTTCTTGCAGAGGACTCCACCTTAATCCCCAGCACAGGTGTCTGTAGCACAAATTCTATTGATCTTAATAATAAAAACTCGGAGTCAGATACCAGGGTAAATGCTGAAAGATCAGAGAAGCAAAGCAGCCAGCCACTAGAGTTCTTACCTCTACCAATGCTCAGACCAGATCCACAAAATCCTTTCTCTATGAATCCTCAGACTGAATGGATGGAGCTCCTGACTCCTCCTGACTTATATTCCTCTCTTTGCCCAGCCATATCACTCCTGTCTCTACCTCCCTAGTGCTGGGATGAAAGGCATTTGATCCCAAGTGCTGGAATCAAAGGTGTGGGCTCTGTTTCTCTTTTAGACTGATTCAATCTCACATAGCCCATGGTGGCCTTGAACTCACAGAGATCTGTCGGTCTCTGTCTCCCGAGTGCTGGGATTAAAGGTGTTAGCCACCACTGCCTGGCCTTTATGACTAACTAGTGTGGCTAACTCCACACTCTGATCTTCAAACAAGCTTTATTTGTTATGGCACAAACAAAATATCACCACAGGTGTCTGTCATGACCACCATAACTCCAGCTCCCAGAGGATCTGATATCTGTGGCTGGGGGCATCTGTGCTCTCATGCATATACCCCCGAATATACATAATTAAAAATAAAAATTGTTAAACTTTTTAATTAATTTTTTCATGTAATGTACTTTGATCATGTTTTCCCCTCCCCCAGTTCTCCCAGATCCTCCCCGCCTCCCTCCCCACCCAATTTTGTCTTTTCTCTCTTTAAAACACACAAACAAAAAATAAAACAACAAAAAGAAACACAGAAAAACACAAAAATGAAACTAAATTAAACATGCAAAAGATTGATAAGACAAAAAAAAGTCCAAAAGAAACAAGATGAGACAAAACATCTACACAAATGCTGTTGAGTTCATTTTGTATTTGTCAATTACTCTTGGACATGGGGTCTGTCCTGAGATATGACAAGCCAACAAACCCAATGAGACACCATTGGAGAAAACTGATTTTTTTCTCTGCTAGAAGGTATCAATTGCATAAAGCTTCTTGATTAGGGGTGGGGACCTGTGTCCACTTTCCCCTCTCAGTGCTGGGACCCCATCTGGCTTGAACCTGTCTGTAGGCCTTGTGCATGCTGCCACAGTCTCTTGTGAGTTCATATGTGATTCTGTCCTGTTGTGTCTGGAAGACACTGCTTCCTTGGTGTCATCCACCATCTCTGGCTCTTACACTCTTTCTGCCTCCTCTTCTATTTAGATCCTGCCCTGAGGGGAGGTCTTGATGAAGAGACATCCCACTTAGGATGGAATGCTCCAAAGTCTCTCTCTCTCTACACATTGACCAGGTGTAGGTCTCTGTGTTAGTTCCCACCCATTGTAAGGAAAAGCTTCTCTTATAATGGCTGAGTGAGACACTCATCTATGAGCATAGCTGTATGTCATCAGGGGTCATTTTTTTTTGCAGGAGTTACTTCAGATGAATATAAAATTTAAAAGAACAGGACTGGAGAGATGGCTCAGCAATTGGGAACATTGGCTGCTCTTCCAAAGGACCTGGATTCAATTCCCAGCACACGTGGCAGCTCATACCTGTCTGTAATTCCCATTCCAGGGGACATGACACACTTACATAAACATACATGCAGACAAAACACCAATGCACATAAAAAATTTTAAGAAAAATTCTCAACTGAATGCTGGCATTTGCTTCCTTGGGTAGGCTCACTAGGCAATGTCCAGGGCACATGCAAATGCAGACAAGTGTCACTTGCCTTATATGCTAGGGGTGTGATGTTTTACCTTCCTAGAATTCATTCTTGTCCAGGATCCCAAAGGCTTTTGATAGTACCCCATAGGTGGCCCTTAAGAGTGAGGGTAGATGAGCAGAGCTTTGTGTCTTCAGGTCTCAGGACCCCACCTAGAAACCCATTACAGAGTAGCCTTGCTTCCAACAGAAGGGCTAGCCTTTCCTGAAACTCTGTCCTGTGCCAGTCTAGTTGTGGCATGCACCATGCAGTGCTAGCTCACATGGCTGTTCAAAGTTCACTCTGTAGGAAGGTAGGCTGTCTAGCCCAGTGTGTTAGTTTTCTGTGTTCCTGTAACAGATGAGCACAGAGAGGCCAAGTTTATGTTCTCCCAGCTCTGGAGGCAGGAGGTGGAAAGGCACGTTCAGGGCTGTGTTGCTGCCACAGGACCTGAGGGAGGTCCTTCCTGCCCCTTCCAGCCACTGGTGGCTACCTCACTGCCTCTGCTCTGTCATCTCTTCTGACTATCTCCTGCCTCACAGCTCCCTCTGTGTACTACCCTTCATAAGGACACTGGGCATTGCCTTTAGAGTTCCTGGATAGTGCAGGAGGTCCTCATCTCAGCGTTCTTTTTTGAAATCTATATTTCATGTATGAATGATCTGCATATGTCGCTGCACGCCAGAAGAGGGCACCACATCCTACTATAGATAGTTGTGAGCCACCATGTAGGTGCTGGGAATTGAACCCAGGTCCTCTGGAAGAGCAGTCAGTGCTCTTAACCACTGAGCCATCTCTCCAGCCTTCCATCTCAGCACTCTTAATCACATGTGCAAAGACCCCTTTCCAAAGAAGGTCACATTATCTGGCTCTAGGAATTGACATAGACAGGCATTTGGCTTGGCTAAGGCAGGATATGAACTCAGGCTGGTCTATATAGAGGGAGGAGATATGGCGGAGTTCTGTACTGGTTACCTAGAACTGCAGAGACCAGCAGAGCCAGTGTGGGTCCTCCACTGCTTGCTTTCTTTTCTTTCTTTTAAAATGGGGCCTCTTGTAGCCTCTAAGCCTCTGTGTAGCTGAGGATGACCTTGACTTTCTGATCCCCTGCTTCTACTCCTGAGTGCTGAGCTCATAGGTATGAACCACCACACCAAGTTTTATGGGTGCGGGAATGGACCCAGGGCTTCATGCACACCAGACAAGGCACACTGCCAACTGAGTCCACCATGAATCCTTTTGTACTGAGAGCTCAATAAAGGAGTGGATGAGGAAATGGCTGTGGTCCATTAGCTGCAATGAGAAGGACTTTGTTCCTTGACCTTTGTTCTCTGGTCCATTCTTCTGAACCCACAGCCATGCATTTTGTTGGGGAACCAAGGTCCTTGGCTAGCAGAAGTGTGGCTTTCTCATTGTTTTTGTCTTCTTTTTATTGCTGAGCTTGGATCCTTCTAATGGATCCTTCCTAGATCTCCTCTGCTCCCTGCTCCTGAGATCTTCAAAGTCCTACCACGAGCTTCAAAGGCAGCCCTTTCAAGGGAGCCTTATGCTCCATTGCTGATATCTGTGAGGAGTTATCATTGGGCAGGACTCAACTTCCATCTGAGCAGAGTTCATGAAGGGATGGCAGATGATGAAGTGGTCTGCAGAGGACCAGGGAGCATCCTTCAGCTTGGGGAGGATCTGCAGTTGCTCCTGGAGAAGGTATGAACTTCCAGAAGAATAATCCTAGGATAGCTCATCATGAGACAAATAGTAGCCCCTTTTTGACAGTATTTGGCCACTTTGTGGGGAAAGTTCAGAGAGCAAAAAAAAAAAAGGTTTTAAAGTGGCTTGAGTGGGGGAGTTTTCTTAGGAAGCCACCTCTGAGACACTTTGGAGGGGCAGAGACAAACATTAGGAGATCAAAGTGGAGAGGGAGAGACCAAAGTGAGGGGACCACAATGGGGAAGAAGAGACCGATGTAAGGAGACCACAGTGGAGGGGCAAAGTTCAAATTAGATCACTGTAGAGGGGCTGAGACCAATGTGAGAGGGACCATGGAGAAGACTGCAGGGCAGGGCATAAGCTGTCACGTAGAAAGCATTTGAAGTCTGATTTGTGGAGGTTCCAACCTGAAAGCAGAATGCTGCCTGAGCCTTGCTGGGAGATAAGGCGTTCAGCCCGGTGATAACAATGCCCCTGGGAGCCAGTCAGGCGCTGGACATGGATCAGATGAACCAGTAGTGGTAAATATAGAACATAAAAGCCACACTGAGGCTCCAGCCCCCTTCTAGTGTGTGGCACTCATATGACAGACCTGGGACTGCCACCCACTCCTTTCAGCCCACACTGGCCCACTACACCTTTTGTTTCTGGCATGTTAAATGTGCCCAAGGTACCCAGGGACATCAACAGAGGAGTGAACAGAAAGGCAGACCTCATTGTAAGAATTGATCACATGGCCATTGCTGGCAGAAGCAGCTGTGGAGTCTATGACCTTATTATTCTGATCAGATCCTGTAGTTCAGACCCATTCTGTGGCTTTCTAGTACTTGAGCAGTCACTGTGAACATGCTTCTGGGCTCCTGTGGTGGAGGGAGTGGAGAGTGCACTTGTAAAGAGCCCTGATCAAGATCACTCATGTAGGAAGCAGGAATGAGGGCTTCCTGGCATAGACAGTTGTTACAGTAAATCTTTCCGCCAAAAGCCACCCGAGCCCTACTGCCACATGTGCACTTTACACCAGCCGCCCGCCTGAGTTAGGACCCAAATGAATATACAGAAACTTGTATTAGGTTCAAAGCTGCTTAGCCAATGACTAGGATTCCTCATCTGTTATCTCAGTCTTAATTATCATAAATCTATATATTTTATAAGACTTATCCTTTGCCTTATTGGCGTCCCTCCTTGCTGGTGGATCACATTTCGCCGCTGAGGGAGGAAGTGGAAAAAGGGACACTTCCTGTTTCTCCTCGCTCAAATATGAGTCTCCTTGCTATGTCACTTCTGGCCTGGATCACCACTTCTCTACTACATTTCCCAGAATCCTCTTTGACTCCTAGTCCTGTCTAACTTGCTGTTTCATTGGCCAAACAGAACTTTATTTAACAATCAATAAGATAAACATACACAGTACATTCCCCATCAGACAGTGATCACTTACCTTCCCTGTAGTGGTTTGAAGAAAATGGCCCCTACAGAGAGTGGCACTAATAGGAGGTCTGGCTTTGTTGGAGTAGGTGTGGCCTCGTTTGGAGGAAGTGTGTTGCTGTGAGGGGCAGACTTTGTGGTCTCCTATGCTCAAGCTATGCTCAGTGTGGCTTATAATTGCTTCCTGTAGCCTGAAGATTATGATGTAGAACTCTCAACTCCTTCTCCAGCACTATGTCCTGACAGTGTGATAATGGACCAAACCTCTGATATTGTAAGCCCCACCACCCAATTAAATGTTTTCCTTTATAAGAGTTGTCCTGACCATGGTGTCTCTTCATAGCAATAGAAACCCTAACTGAGACAGAAGTTAGTACAGGAGTGGGGCATTGCTGTAATAGGCCTGGCCATGTTTTTCTTTGAAGGAATATGGACCTTGGGACTGTGGATTAGAAAAACAGTTGAACACTTTAAGGGCTGCTTAATGGGCCATACCAATAGGAGCATGTGAGAGAGGGTGCTTTCTGAGTGTGATCTG
Source organism: Cricetulus griseus (assembly GCF_003668045.3). NCBI lineage: Eukaryota > Metazoa > Chordata > Mammalia > Rodentia > Cricetidae > Cricetulus > Cricetulus griseus. The sequence continues at coordinate 46,999,547 of NC_048600.1, read as the reverse complement.
ATGAATTGTGGGGGCCTGGCTCAAGATGTTTCAGAAGAGAAGAATTCTAGTATGTTGCCTAGAGATCAATCTTGTGATATTTTGGTGAAGAGTGTGACTGCTTTTTGCCCTTATCTGAAAAGTCTGCCTGAGACTAAGTTGAAGAGTTTTGGATTAATGGTGTTGGCAGAGGAAATCTCAAAGTAGCCTAGTATGGACTCTCTCATGTGGTTATTAGTGTTAACTCTAATGAAGATTTATAATGAAAAGGAGCAAGCTGAGCAAGTAAGGATACAAAATTACAATTTGAGGAGAAAAGGAGCACCAGGGGGTAGAATGAAGCTAAATTCTGTGTTCAATGACATAAATAGACTAAGAAATGAAATAAAGGGAGTAATGACCTCAGGGCACGATCCCATTAACTAAATTTCCAACTTGTGAAAAGGAATTAAAGAAAATCTTAGAACTGGGTGTGGTGTTGCACACCTTTAATCCCATAACTTGGAAGGCAGAGACTGGTAGATCTCTAAGTCTGAGGCCAACCTGGTCTACAGAGCAAATTCCAGAACAGCCAAACTTAGGCAGTGATGGAAACTGTCAAAACCCAAAAGCTGGAGAAAGCAGCAGAACTTGGTAGCTTTGGCCATGTGGTTCTGCTTCCCACAGACAGTCACCCCTGACCCAGAAATGAGTGCACAAGTAGGGTCCCCAGTCAACCCACACCTTCCTACTTAAAAGGAACTCTTTCGGACCTAGGAAGCTGCCCCACTGCCTAGTTCAAGGGCAAGTGTTAGAGCCATTACCCATTCAACTATAGATACATTTTTTTTATTTTGGGTTGCTTTCTGATGCTGGAACCAGCAAGGTGGTTTACACTCACCAAGTCACATAAAGCCTTGCCCAAGAATTCTTTCTATCCATCTAAGAACAAGAACCTGAAGGGTGGGGACCTGACTGGCCATGATCCTACTCCAAAGTAGCTTGTGGCCATAAGTGACGGGGTGATGTGTACAGGGTCCATTCTAGACCAGGGCTGGTCCTTGACTGATGGAAGCACTTGGCAGAGCTGTTGTGAGGATCTGTGGGGTGATAATTAGATGTGTGGTCCAATGCACGACACCCCCCACCCCTATGATCACGACAACAATCTTCCCCATCTTCTGGCATCCAATTGAGTTGCTCTCTGAACTTCACAGACTTGCCAGGGGTCTGGGAGTTTCCTTCACTGCGGAATGTTGTGGTACCCAGCATAGTGTCTGCTTCCATGTGCCTGTGCTTGCCCACAGGGTTTCTTTTGAATCACAAATACCAGAGCAGATTGAAAGACCAAGAATGCCAGAAGTGGGTGACATACAGACAGGCGATTGAGACGCCTGTGTCTGGACTGTGCTCAGGCCACCCTTTCAGTGCTGTGGTGACTCCCTCTGTAAGTTCCATGCAAATTTGTGTGGTACACCCAACACATTATGTCTCTTTCCTGCTGCCACTGGGTCCACTTTGGCCCCTCACATGTCAGCGCTCCCAAAACCCTCCACCAGCAAGAGATGAGGGCTGGTTCATGGCCCTCCGGCATCCCCCCACTGTGCTGTCCTGAAATGCAATTAGGCACAGGACCTTGAGATGGGCCCATGCACCAAGGTTGGCCTTGAAAACTGGATACTCCTGCATCCATCTCCCAAGTGCTGGGGTCAGGCATGGGCCACAAGCATTCTAGGTTGTCAGTGTTATTTCAATAAGCAAAAAGGCCTTCAAGATTTGCCCATGATGTAGCCTGAGTCAACATTCTTTTTTTTTTTTTACTTTCTTTTTTTTCTTTGTGTCTTTCACTTCATGCATCCCCATCCCACCCATCTCCTGTCTCCTCACATCCGCCCTCTGCACCTGCAACACTCCCCCCAGATAAATAAAATAAAATTTAAGATAAAAAGGAGGGGAAAGAAGAAAAAGGATAAAGGGAAATCTTTTCAGGGAAGCTGCAGTGTGATACATTGAGTCACGCAGTAAACCCCATTGTCCATACATCTTTACGTGCAGGCATCCATTGCAAAGAATCATTGGTTTGATTCAAGGCCCCTGGTCTCTGCTACACTATCAACACTGGGCCCTCACTGGGACTCTTACTGGACATCCTGTTGCTTCCCTGTGTTGTAGAGATCCTGTAGTCCTCAGTCCACAGGACCCCCCTCCTCACCTGTGCTCCAGCAGTTCACAGATGGGATGGATATTGGGGTGGGCCAATACTTAACCCCGGTTCTGGGGCTGAATAGTTGCAGGTACATTCTTTTTATTTATTGCAGAACAACAGTCCCTGATTTGCAGAGCACTGGTGATTGTCCACCATACATGTGGAACATGAGATGAGCATCCATGGGTGCATGTAAGGCATGCATGCAATGAGTGTCCAATGTGTGCATAGTACGTGGTATGTCCTCTTCATGTATGGCGAGCATCCTTTGAGTTCTAGCAGGTTGTTTTTTTTTTCTCCATCATCACTGATAGATATTTGATCGCTGCAGTGAGCCCAGGTCCTCCCCACACCTATTCTGGGTCCTTCTTCCATTTCTTTTGTTCACATACCTGTGAGTGGATTTGCTGTAACTTATGCTTAGACTCTGTCTCATTGTCTGAAGCTTGTGCTGTCTGTCCTAGAAGCTGCATCATTAGGAATGTACCATTTCCCTGCATCCTGCAGGTTCATTCTTTCTTGGTTTTGTAACTGCAGACATCCTACAAGAGAGGGCATCTGGTTCTGGCTCTGTGCTTCCTTCCCTGACTGGTGATACTGGACAGCTTCCCATGTACACATCAGCATGCACAGGGCTTCTTGGGGAAGGTGTCTGTTCAACTCATGGTCACTTTAACTACTGAGTTGCAGCAGGCTGTTGCATATTCTGCACTAAGATCCATGGCAGATGTGCCTGCTGTCTGCAGACACTTCTTCCTGTCATGTGCAGTAGTCTTTTGTTCTGTTCAGTGTCCTTTGACATGCAAAACCTGTGTTTTTGTGCAGCCAATATTTTTTGTGTATGTGCTGTGGCATTATTGCACCAAGTTTTTCTTTTCAGGTCCTCTTTGTTGCCTAACTCATGTCCATTTTCTTGGCACCCTAGTGGTGTTTTGGAGACTTGTTAATAAAGAGTGGAGGTCATAATCAGCAGGAATCTTGCCTTTGAAAATGCTCCATTTCCAGTCCTTTAGAGAGACCAATGATCCTGCTAGCACAGCTCAGGGAAGACAGCAATGCTGCTGCTGTTAAAATGATTAGGGACAGAAAGAGGAGCAAGCAGCAAGGAAGAGAGGCTAATTGCTTTTGAGCCCTCACCTGCCATAGCCCCGGTGGCTCAACCTGCACTTGACTCCAGACCACAGACCACAGAGGCTGTGGATGAAAGAGAAGATGAATTCCAGGTCTTGATTTCAGCCCACAGCTTAGACAGCTGCATGGAACAGGCCCCTTGTCTCACAAGAGGATGGGGAGTCCAGCCATCTGGTTGGGGCTCCATCAGCCATTCTTCACGTGTGCTTAAACTCGATTCTCTGGCTTTGAAGATGATTCCTGCAGGGCCAGGGTGCTAATTTCCTGGAGGGTGAATGTAAGGGTTAAAACCCTCATTCTCCAGGTGGCTCTGCCCTGTCTGGGAACAACACCACTCAGAGACTAGGTTTCAGTTGCAGCAAGATGAGACTCCTTGGGCTTTGCACTTAATGAGGACAAAGTGGCACTGGGTGGGTAGTTGGGCCACAGGTGGCTCCATGTAGTTGGATGCTGTTATTTTTGGAGCTTCACTGGGCATTTCGTTTCTATGGATGCTGTTGTTATGCCTGTCCAGCCTTACTTTCCCCATAGAATATGTCAACTTCTCAACCTCAAGACTGTGCCTTCCAGCCAGGCAGTGGTGTCACACGCCTTTAATCCCAGCACTTGGGGGGCAGAGGCAGGCAGATCTCTGAGTCTGAGGCCAGGACATCCAGGGCTACACAGAGAAACTCTGCTTCAAATTTTTTTTCATCCGTTGTTAGTGTAATAAAAATCCCACAGGTTGGGCCAGGTGTGATCACTCAAGTCTTTAGTCTCAGCACTCAAGAGGCAGAGGCAGGCAGATATGTGAGTTTAAGGCCAGCCTCTTCTACATAAAAAGTTCCAGGCTAACCAGGGCTACACAATGAGATCTTGTCTCAAAAGAAACAAATGGGCTGGAGAGGTTAAGAATACTGCTCTTCCAGAATATGTGGGTTCAGTTCCCAGCACGCACATAGCAACTTACAACTGTCTGTAACTCCAGTTCCAGGGCATTGACACCCTCACACAGACATACATGCAGGCAAGATACCAGTGCACATAAAAAGAAATAAATAATTAAAAAAGAAGCAAACAAACAACATATTCGGTCAATTTATAAAGAAAATAAGGTTTATTTGTCTAATGCTTTTAGAGACTGAAAGCACAAACCACGTGGCTCAGGCCCTGGTGAGGCTTCCCTCAGCTATATATATCATGTCATGGCAGATGGGAAAAGCTTGATCATGCAGTGAGACTGGATGCCAGTGGGCAATTGGGGTCCCATAATAACACCATGTTATTCCCTTCCAAAGGTATGTTCCCAATGAACCTAAAAACTCCCCCTCTCTAGGCTCCATCATTTAAAGGTAGCACTGCCTCTTAGTTTTGCCATGGTGGCACCAAGACTGTGGCACTTGGGGTTCACACAGACTACACCTAAACCACAGAGCACCTCTAGATCACATCCCTGCACAATATTTATTGTGCAGCTACTGTGTGCCCAGCAACAGTGAACACTCAGAGGCCGTGGGCCTGGATGCAAAAAGGCACGAGCTCTGGAAACAGCCCACACAGATCTCTGCTGGCTCTGTTCCTTCTCTGTGTCCTGTGGGCTGAGACTCAAGCCACATCTGTAAAAACTGAAGATGGTGACAGTGTCTATGTGCAAGGTGACTGTGAGTGCACCCTCTAGTGTGGCCGGAGCATCCTGGTCCTTTGTAACTGCAAATAGCATGAGCTCTGATGACACAGTCCCTGCTGTTCCATGCCTGCTGCTGAACCAGCAGCGCACAGGCAGCAAATCTCAGAACTCAGAACCAGGGCTCGGACAGGGCTCAGGCACATTCCTTTTGAGAAAGCAGCATTTGAATCCTGAAGGAATACAGGCTAAGTGGGAGGAAGGGATGTTAGGAACAAAAGGATCTCTGAGGTGTGGCAGAGGTGATGGCTAGGGCCTGCAAGTGGGAGGCAGGAGTATGGATGGATGTGGGCATGGGGGGTGGAGGTGGGCAGGTTGAGGGTCCTCATGCAGGGAGTGAGATGCGGAGTTGTCTCTCTCTTGTCCTGGTTTTGTTTTTTTGAGGCAGGGTCTCACTAGTAGTCTGGAGTAGTGACTTTCCTGCCTTGGCCACCCAAGCACCAGATGACACTTGGCTGATGCTGGCTTTGAACATATCACCTTGGGTTGCCCTTTGGAGAACAGAAGGGAAGGGGGGCTGGATTTGCTTTCTCTTACTTTGAACTATCGTGATGCATCACAAGCAAATTCATGATCCTAACAGTCCTGGAAGTCAAAAGCCCAAATCCAGGAGTCACAAGCTGCCTGACCTTTTCTACTTTCCTCGATTCTATGAGGTCATGGCTCCCAACTGTGTCACTCCAACCACATAGTCACACCCCTGTCTCTGACTATAAATTTTCTTCCTTTTATGAAGTCCCTGGTGAGAACACAGGGCCCATCATGCCCTTTGCAGTGCCCAGTAAGTATGTGTTGAACAAATTCCAGGACAGAGGAGGGACGAATTTGCAGAACAAGATGAGCAAACTGTATAGTTAAAAAATTTAAAAAAAGAAAAATGAAGCCAGGCAGTGGTGGCGCACGCCTTTAATCCCAACACCCTGGAGGCAGAGACAGGCAGATCTCTGTGAGTTCAAGGTCAGTCTGTTCTACAGAGCCAAAGCTACACGGAGAAACTCTGTCTTGAAAGGGAGAGAGGGAGAAAGAGAGAGAAAAAGAGGGAGAAGAAAGAGAAAGAGAGAGAGGAGAGAGGGGTGGGGGAGTGCTAGAGAGATAGCTCAGCTTGGGTAAAGAGCACTTACTGTCCTTGAGGAGGGGGCCTGAGTTCTGTTCTGGGTACCCATATCAGGTAGCTCACAAGCACCTGTGACTCCAGCTGTAGGTGCTCCAGTGCCTTCTGGCCTCCATAGGCCCTTGCACCCATTTGTACGTACCCTTCCACAGGGACACATACATACACAGACTAAAACAAAAAGTCTTTTTAAAGAGGCCTCATTCACAGAGTGGTGCCTCCCCAATTCCTCCTTCTTTTTGAGACAGAGGCTCACCAAGTAGTTCAGGCTGGTCTTGAACTTATAATATTTCTGCCCCAGTCCTAGGATTACCACCAACTAGAAGTGTTTATCTTACTTTGAAAATCAGAGTAAAGAATCCACTCTGAGCCGGGCATTGGTGGCGCATGCCTTTAATCCCAGCACTCAGGAGGCAGAGGCAGGCAGATTTCTGTGAGTTCAAGGCCAGCCTGGTCTCCAGAGCGAGTGCCAGGATAGGCTCCAAAGCTACACAGAGAAACCCTTTCTCTAAAAACAAACAAACAAACAAAATCCACTCTCAGCCCGTGAGATGGGTTAGCAGATAAAGTGCTGCCCCAGGACCTGAGTCTGATTCCCAGAACACATGTCAAGGCAGAAGAAGAGAATAGACTCCACAAAATTATTCCCAAAATATGCCAGGCACATGTGTACCGACTGCACATATCATGGGCACACAGTAATAATAATAAATTGAAACATTTTTAGGTGGGGGTGGGGGTAGCACACATCTTTAATCCCTGCACAGGAGGCAGAGGAAGATGGAGCTCTGAGTTCAAGGCCAGCCTGGTCTACAGAGTGAGTTCTGGGATGTCCAGGGTTACACAGAGAAACCCTGTCTCTGAAAAATAAATAAATAAATACCCAGAAGATTTTTAATATGAAAAAACATCTCTTTGTCCAGCTCTATGAGGTGAGCATGCTCACTCTATCTTTGTCCCTGGAAATGGAAATTGTACCTCAAATATTCTCCTAGATTGCAGTTCATTCACAGTGTTGCCCAGACTCAGCACATCAACTTTAATATGCAGAGCCTTAGCCCAGAAGCCAGATGAGTAGGTCTTGAGGAAGGCACTAAGAACCACGATCCTGTTGGCTGTCTCAGGGTGATGGCTACATTTAGGAAGCTAAGAATGAGGTTAGGGCCTGGTGAGGTAGCTCAGTTGGTAAGCATGAGGACCTAGATTTGATCCCAGACCCACAGGGAAAAATGAAAAGCAGTTGTGCATGGTGGCCCACGCTTGTGATCCATAAGGCTGTAGAAACAGGCAGATCCCTGGACCCTCTGGCCAGCCAGTACAGCCCACTCAGCTGAGGTCCAGACCAGTGGGAGACCCTGTCCCAAAGGAGGTAGATGGTGTTTCTGAGGGTGACACCCATGTTGTCTCCTAGCCTCTACACGCAGGTGCAGAAATGAATGCGTTCTGCACACACAAACACACGCATGCACACACACACATGATCATACGCATACAAGCACATGCACACACAACACATTTTTTAAAATTAGCATAAAGTGCTGCTACCTGGTGGTGGTGGCCTCAAACTCACAGAGATCCGACTGCCTCTGTCTCCCAAGTGTTGGGATTAAAGGTGTGCATCACCACCACCCAGCAATATGTGAAGTTTTTGAGGACAAAGTCTCATTATGCAGTCCAGGTGGCCTTGAACTTGAGGTCCACCTGCCTCAGCTTCCTGGGTGCTGGGTTCCAGGCCTGTGTCACCATGCCCGTTTATACTATATAAAAGTTTGAGTCATGTACATTTGACAGAGTGAGACCCAAACCAGCTATTGCCCAGTACTATAAATTTGTCATTGAGATAACTGTACTTCCCATGTGATCCTGTGGCAAAACTCATGTGAGTTCTGAGGCAGAGTCTCTGGTGTCGTGCTGGCGGTTACCACTGGCCAGCCCATGTGGTTTTTTTCCCTCCATCTCCCCAGTAAGCCCTCTCCCCAGGCTAAGTTGGTGTGATGGACTGGCACAAGTCAGAAAGACAGAGTTCTCCCTTGGGCCCTGAAGACTCTTTGGTCCACTTCATTTCCACTTTCTGTTCAAGTAGCAGCTGAATCCATCATGCAGAGAGATTGTGAGCCAGGAATGGGCACACGCTGGAATGGTGACATTTGATAGCTACAAGAGTGACCCTTAGATGGTATGAAATATTTGTGTGTCCTGTATCCACCTAGTCACTCATCCATCCATCCATCCATCCATCCATCCATCCATCCATCCATCCACCCACCCATCCATCCATCTATCCCATCCATCTGTCTACCCACCCACCCATCCATCCATCCATACATCCATCTATCCCATCCATCTGTCTACCCATCCATCCGTCTACCCATCCATCCATCTATCCATCCCATCTATCCATTCATCCATCACATCCAGACCTTCTTGGTGCTAGATTACATCACTGGACAAAGTGTACATCAGAAAGTGGTAGAGGAACTCTGTGGTAAAGCCTTAATCCCCAGCATACAAATATATAAAAGTCATAAAAGCTATTGATGGGGGCTGGAGAGATGGCTCAGAGGTTAAAGCACTGTTTGCTCTTCCAGAGGTCCTGGGTTCAATTCCCAGCACCCACATGGTGGCTCACAACCATCTGTTATGAGATCTGGTGCCCTCTTCTGGCCTGCAGGGATACATGCAGCAGAAAACCGTATACATAATAAATAAATCTATCAATCTTTTTTTTTAAAGTTATTGATGAAAAACATAGCAGACAGAGGCCACCAGAACTGTGTATACAATGCTATTTTAAATGGAATACCCATTAAGCCAGGCACGGTAGCACACGCCTTTAATTCCAGCACTTGGGAGGCTGAGGCAGGCGGATCTCCGTGAGGCCAGTGACAGCCTAGTCTCAGAGTGAGTTCCAGGACAGCCAGAGCTACATAATAGAAAGACCCTGTCTTAAATAGAATAACATAAATGGAATATCAGGATGGACCCTCTGATAAGGTAACATTGGAGTAAAGCTTTGAAAAGGGGAGACATTCAGTAGGCAGCTGTGTAGGAAAGGACATTCCTAGTAAAAGGACAGCTGGGACAAAGGTCCTGAGGTAGAATGTGCCAGGCTCATGGGGCTAATGTCAAGGAAGTCAATGACTAGAGTCCAATGACAGGAAGGAATGACAGGATTTTACTGTGTATTCTGGGTGTTAACTCTGCTTTTATTTAATTGGCCAAGCTCTTCTCTAACTCTGACTTGTCATCTCCCACTCTATGGGTGGTGTCTTAGGGAGTGCTGGGTTAATTGCTGTAGTTAGTCTTTCCCCTCTCACATTTGTGCTCTTTCCCTACTCTAAGACCATGAGAACATATTCCAATATCATCTCTAAATGCTGAGTAGGCTTACTTTGCACATGCTTTATTTAACCAGCCCTGATGTGGTTTGTGAGTGGTGTGAGGTAGGGACTTGATTTCTTTTGGTTTGTGTCTTATGGAGACTTACAGCCATGTGATTCTGAAGTTCCCATTCCCAGTGGCTTAGTGGGGCTGGGCTGGGTTAGTTCTTGGATGTGAGAATTATTTATAGAACATCCACGATTTCCCCACTAACCTTCAAAAACACATCTGTCTAGGATTCGGATTCTGTGCACTCTTTTCCATTTCACTAGTCTATCTGCCCTGGAGTCACACTGTGACATTACCTGCTTCCAAAGGTCTCCCCAACTCACTTATTAAGAATATCTTTAGTTGTGGAATATTTGTTTAAACAGACAAAGATTGTTGCATTTGTTTATGCTATGGGATATTACTTTAACTGTGTAAAGGTGTGTTTAATTATGTAAAGATGTGTTGCATTTGTTTCACCTTGCCTGCCTAAGGCACCTGATTAGTCTAATAAAGAGCTGAATGGCCAATAGCTAGGCAGAGAAAGGATAGACAGGGTTGGGAGGCAGAGAGAATATTAAGTAGGAGGAGGTATCTAGGCTCAAAAAAAGAAAGAGAGGAGAGAGGAGAGAACAAGGGTGACATCCAGGGTCAGAAGCCAGGCAGCTGCCAGCTAACCAGTCATAGAGACAGAGGCAAATGTAGATCAAGAGAAACAGGTTAAGTTAAAAGAGCTAGCCAGAATGAGCCTAAGCAGGGTTGAGCATTCATAGCTAATAAGAAGTCTTCATTTCATGATTTGGGAGCGGGTTGATGGCCCAAAAGAAAAAACCTCGTACAATTTTGGCTAGTCTTAGACTGCTATGTTTCCTTTGAATTTTCCTAAAATTTGAAAGTATCTCCTTTGCTTTTGTTTTATGTGTCCAAGTGTTTTACCCTGCATGTTTATCTGTGTAACACATGAATGCGGTGCCTCCAGAGGCTGGCAGAGGGCATCAGATTCACTGGAACTGGGACTACAAATGATCGTGAATCTCCATGTGGGTGCTGAAAACCAAACCCAGGTCTTCTGCAAGAGCAGCAAGTGCTCTAACCACTGAGCCATTGGTCTAGCCTCCACTCTTGTTCCTAAATTTCTGAAGTTACAGAGTATGCTGGCTTCATGAGCACTTTGGGATTATAGGAGATCCATGAGCCATTCAGGGGTATCATAAAGCACAAGCTTTCACGTATTACAAACCTCAAGTCTCCCCAGAGGCTTTTGTAGGCATTGTACTAGTCAGTTAGGAAACTGCATGGTGGGGAGGAGTCACATAGTCACCAGTGAGGACAGATAAGGTGACACTTGTCATGATAGATTTGGAAGAAAATGGGAAACCCTTCTTTAAAAAAAAAACTATTTTATTTTTATTTTATGTAATTGAGAGTGTGTACCACCTGGATGCAGTACTTGTAGTTGTCTGAGGAGGCCAGATGAGAGTATCATCTACTGGAACTGAGTTACAGGGAGCTGTGAACCACCATATGGGTGCTGGGAACTGAACCTGGGTCCTGTGCAAGAACAAGTGCTCTTAGTCTCCCAGCCCCAAATTCTTCAATTGCAAAGAGAGGTCTACAGTAAGGTCACAGGGAACCATGTTTCCCATGTGAGGTTGTGTTCCTAAGAGCCTCCCTGGCAATGAGAACCCCACCCCACCCCCTTCCTGGATCGCCTCACTGTAGGCATAGAAGCCCCTAACACGAGGAGCAGCAGAGATAATCTGCTCCAGGTGTGGTTCTCACCAAGTTGGAGTTCAGTCAGGCCTAGCTGGAGGCTGGATGGTGTGCCAGGAAGCAGAAGGCTTGTTGTGTCAGTCCTCCACTTAGCTACTTCCTAAATGTAGGGACAGGCCCAGAGACAAGACCTTTTAGAGCCTTACTTTCCTTCTGCTGTACAAGGAAGCCACAAAGAGTGACACTGTGACACCAACACAGTGAGCCCCCAAGGGCTGGGTCTCCCTCCTTCTCTTCCTGAAGGGTGCCAAGGTGCAGTGAGGAATCTAGGCAAAGATAATTTCTCTGATGCAGGAAGTGGGTGCACAGACCATAGAGATAGCTTTGTTTTCTGAGTTCCTTCCATATCTCTCTCTCTCTCTCTCTCTCTCTCTCTGTGTGTCTGTCTCTGTGTGAGGGCTACCAGGTCCTGTCTCTGCCCTGAGTCACAATGAATACTGAGTCACCAAGGAGCAGGGCCTAGAAATCTGACTCTAAATTTTCCTGGTCAAGAGATAGAGCCCGGGCTGGAGAGATGGCTCAGAGATTAAGAGCACTGGCTGCTCTTCCAGAGGTCCCGAGTTCAATTCCCAGCAACCACATGGTGGCTCACAACCATCCTTTATGAGATCTGGTGCCCTCTTCTGGTGTGCAGATATACATGGAAGCAGAATGTTGTATACATAATACATAAATAAAATCTTGAAAAAAAAAAGAGCTAGAGCCCACCACCAGGGCACCTAGTCATGCACACAGCCTTAGCCTGGCCTAGGGATACACTGTAAGCTGAGCAGGCAGGCACTCCAGGGCAGTGGTGTATCTTCAGGAATGCTTGAGGACTACTGCTGAGTGCCTATAGGGAGTTCGTTCTCCTGGAAACTTCTGGATTCAAACCTGAGTGGCCTTAGGTAGGTGATGTCTTTAGCTTGTCTGGGTGTCAATTTCCTCCTTGGAAGATGGCAACAGAGATGTGCAGGGTCAGCAGTTAGCATTGCTATCCCACCCCACCTCCAGCCTGTCCTGGAGGAAGTGAGGGGAGGGAGCAAAGGCAGGGCTGCAGGGGTGAGGGGGGTGGGAGGTATTGTGCTGGCTCTGGGTTACCACCTTATGAGGTCTCTTCACAGCTCCCAATAGTCTTGGGGGCAAACTCTTCCCCTGAAAAGCAGCAGAAGGGAGCAAGATGGTGACTACCAAGCCAGCAATTCCAGAGCCTAAGTACCACGCCCTCCCCCTGAGATGCTTTGCAGGTTTGTTGGAGCCCATGAGGGAATTTCCGAACAAGTGGAAGCTAATCTCATCACTGTGTTCCTTAACTGACTAAAAGATCTTTTTGGTGTTTGCTCTTTGCCAGCTCTGAGCAGTGCATGAACAGGTGCCAGACTCTTGAGCCCTGGAGCTGGCTTGCTGGGATTTGGAGCCAAACTAGCGGTGCACCTTTGGGCAAGTTCCTGCTCCTCTGTAGGAGGAAAGATGACTTCCACCTGTTTCCCTGGCACTACTAAGAGGGCTAATGATCACCTGTGTGAGTGAATGACATTAGGTCACAGGCTCCTTTCTCCAGGAGCTCAATCTACAAGACATGGGGACCATGGGGCTGCTGTCTCCAGTCAAGCCCTGCATCATCACAGTGTGTGTGTGTGTGTGTGTGTGTGTGTGTGTGTGTGTGTGTAGAGTTTGAGGAGAAATGTTTCAGAAAGCAGGGAAGGGTGTGTTCTTGTAGACAGCAGGCCACATGTGGGTGCTTCTCGGGTCTGGGGCTGAAGAGCCCCTGTCTTTATCTAAATACTGGTTTCCAGATACACAACCTGGTGTCAGCTTCTGGAGCAATTAAGCAAAACATCCAGGCTGCACTCAAACAATATCACATACAAATACACACAAAAGAACAACAATAATGATAATGTTGTTAAAGAAGGGGGGCATTCTAATTAAGACAGGGAGTGTTCCAATCTGGCAAAACCTCTCCACTGGTGCTTCAGGGGAGGAGCAGTGGCCTGGCTTCACCTGCAGGAGTCCAATTCCAGGAGCTCACCTCTCTACTGCCACTGTTTTTCTCAGAATATTTTAAACTGTGCATGGTCTATTTGAATGTTTTTTTTTTAATAAATGAAATTAGCCCACTGTGCTCTCCACTGGCGCAAGGCCAATGCCATGCCCGAGCCTCCCCATGTCTGAGCTCTGCCTCTTCACAGGCTCCTCCAGCTTCCCATGTTTTCCATCCTGGTTAAATTTTCTTACGCTGCACACACTTTTCTTTTTTATAACAATTTAAAAACAAAGCAAATAACACCTACTTGAATGTGGGAGAGGAGACTGGGTGGATGCTGTGTGGAAAGTTAGTTTAGCACACTCCTGACCCAGGAGTGCCTTGACCCTGGGACTAAAAACCCTGACAGTGCTTCTCCACAGGGCTCGGAAAACTGGTGCTGGCCAATGAGAATAAGAAGCCGGCTGGCGAGGCTTTCGATTCTCTTGTGCTGGGTTTGTGAGCCTCAGGAACCATCCAGCTGTATCTTAACTGGATAACAGCCCCCAACCTTCCAATCAGGGCCCCAGGCCATTCCAAGTTTCTCTTTTAGAAAACCTACGACCTGACCACTGGATGAAAATGAAAATGGATTAGGCTGCAAAACTTCTAGAAAGCTTTCTCCCCAACACTCCTACCCCAGGGTTTGGTTTTGGACAGCTCTTCTGTTGGTGTCACCTAGCCACAGCTCTCTTGAGCTGGTAATGGTGGTATATGCCTTCCTTTAATCCCTGCAAGCAGGTGGATCTCTGAGTTCGAGACCAGCTGGTTTGTGGAGGAGTTCTAGGATAGCCAGGGCTACACACCCTGTCTCCAAAAAGATACAAACAAATAAGCAGGTATCATTTTGCGGATCCCTGAAAGAGGAGTTGCAAAGGAGGAGCTACCAAGAAAAGCTCTCCAAGGCTGGGGGTGTGACTCAGCAGCATGGTGCTTGCCTAATGTGTGCAAGGCTCTGGGTACTGTCCCTGGCACTGGGGGGGAGGGGGGAGAGCAGGGGTGATGTATAATGTTAAATGAAAAAAATCTCGTTTCAATATTATTGCACACAAATGTAAGATGAAAAACACTGAGGAGATTCTGCAGGACCCAGAGAGGTAAAACTTAATCTTTATAAAAGTGAGACTGTGGGTGGTTTCCAAAGGATTTTCCAGGCTGTGAATTAAACTGTGCGTTAGGCCCCCAGGCTGATCAGTGGTAGAATGCTGCCCTACCTGAGCTGGCAGGAGCCTCAGTGCATCCCTCTGAGAGATGGAACCACACTGCCTTACACCCAGTAGCAGAGACCCCAAAAGCACATGTGGTGTCTGCACTGGCAGGTGTGTCCAGCCTTTTGACATTGTGACAGGAGGTTGTCATCTACAAAGTTCACACTCGATAACTTCACTGATGAGTTACAAAAAGAATAGAAAAACGATCATTGGGTTAAATCAATTTACAGTTTTGTGTTGGTGGGATCCACAGCTGTCCTGGGGTCAAGCAGTGAGTGGCCTAGCAAATTGGAAATGGAATGCTAGCTGCTAAACTGAATATATCCACCTATCTACAGGCAGTGCTGACCTCTCTCAGGTATGGGAGAGGGCACCCACTCAGTGTACCCTTTTCTTCAACACAGCCCAGCCAAAAACCCTGCAATGGGCAGCTGTTTGCATGAAACTGTGTTTGTACACTGCTCATTCTCTAGGACCCTGAGAGGCAGCACAGGCAGCCATCGCCTCCACTATGGGGTTAAGAGGTGGGAGCAAGCAAGCTGCTTGGTTTTCATGGCCGCAAAGTGCTGACTGCTGACCCAACCTCACTAGGACCAGCATCATGAGCTCACTGCAGAGCTCCAGAGCCAAACTCCACAAGCCAAACTCCAGGCTGCCTACAGGGGCACAGGGCCTGACCTTTACTGAAAAGTTACTGCTCCAGAGCAGTGAGAGAACAAAGCCAGGGCCCCACCCTGACTTCGAAGGTGAGGTTAGTTATTTGGCCCTTAGTGCTGGGGATACAGAAGCTGAAGTCTGAGCTCTTGTACAAAAAGTTAAGGCGCGCTGCGGGCTGGTGGTGGCGTAAGCCTTTAATCCCAGCACTTGGGAGACAGAGGCAGGCAGATCTCTGTGAGTTCAAGGCCAGCCTAGTCTACAAAGAGTTTCAAGACAGCCAGAACTGTTCCACAGAGAAACCCTGTCTCGAAGAAAAAAGAAAAAGAAAAAACAAAAACAAAAAGCAACAAAAAGTTGAGGCTCAGTGGGCAAGCCCCAAACCTGTTCCTCTTCTGTAAAAAGCAGCAGAGCACGTTACATTGGTCAATCGCGGTTGTGTTAACTACAGTGAAATTAATGGCATAGTGTGGGAAGTTGCCGATCAGGTTGTAGGGTCCACCCCCTGAAATCACGAACTCTCACAGCCGTCTCCCACCCGGTTTGGGTTCACCTTCTGTGCTAAGTTTTTCTGGGCAGCTCTTGAGGCTGTCAGGGGACCCCAGGGATTTCCATGAGGAACCTGGACAAGGGTTCTTGGCTCTTCCATCTGCAGAACAGGCTGTGGCATTAGTCAGGTGACTTAACGCGCTGCTCTCCCCTCGATGCCCAATAACAATGCTGGTCACAATTAGGGTTTAAGGAGTTGAGGTTGGGTTCCTTCAGGAAGGGAATCCAGGGTTCTCTCTGAAGGGAGAAGCAGCTGACCGGTTGGGCTATACCTAATTTGCTCACAGGCAAGTCATAAAGCCTCTTGCACCCTCCTTTTGAAAACAGGCCGCCCCTTCGAAAATACGAGAAAATGCCTAGCGAGGGGCTCTGGGTGCGTTAGCGCTCATCGGTTGAGGCTCTATGAATTTGTCCAGTGAAAACCCATGTCTGAGACCTGGAGGTGGACTCTATGCACACAAATCCTAAAAGAAGCACGCATGCAGCATCAGCGCACTCACTTTAATGGGAAGAGGGTTCTCATTTCTTACAGCAACAGGTAAAAACATAAATACGGGTGGGTGGGCGGCGGCAAGGCTGCCAGGGCCCGGGCGCCCGGCCCAGGCTCCGGGATTCTAGGCTGGCACACCCGGCTCCGGGACCCAGTGTGGAACCCGTGAGGGGTGCCGGTGACCCTGAAAGGGCACTCCCGAGACATCAGGCTGCGTCAATGCACCGGGGAACAAAAGGGATGGATCGAAGAAAGTTCCCAGGCCAGCACGAGGGTGATTGTGAAATCCGAGGGACAGGTCATAGTGGGAGCCCTTCCTCCCCGGTGTCATCGCCCTTCTAAAAGTGGGAATCGGTCCCGGGCGCCTTCTCTACCAGGCTCGGATGCCGTGCAGCGTAGACACTCCCGAATTGCCCTGCGGCATCCCGGGACTCTGCACGGCGTTCAAGTCCCCGACGCCGAAGTTCACGAAGTTGCCGTTGGCGGTGGGGGCGGGCTGCGCCGCGGGGGGCGCGGCGGGGTAGGCGGCGCAGCTGTAGCCCGGACTGCAGGCCGCGCCACCATAGCCGGGGTAGGGGTAGGCGTTGTAGCCGTAGGCGTTGAGACCCACGCCGTAGGCGGGCGCATAGGCCGCCGAGTCCCCGAGGCAGGGCTTCCCGTCGCGCACCAGCACCGGCACCGCGATCCTGCGCGCGGGCGGCGGCGGCGGCCCCAGCAGCTCTAAAGTCTGGTCCTGCCGCTGTCGCTTGCACTTGTAGCGCCGGTTCTGGAACCAGATCTTGACTTGCGTGGACGTGAGCTTCAGTACGCTGGCCAGTTGGTCGCGCTCGGGCGCGGACAGGTACCGCTGTTGCTTGAAGCGCCGCTCCAGCTCGTAGACCTGCGCCTGCGAGAAGAGCACGCGTGGCTTCCGCCGCCGCCGCGCGCGTGGTCGCTCGGCGCCGTCAGTCTCGGCCTTGTCCAGCTCCACCGCCTTCTGCAGCGCGCACAGCTCTGAAGGGAAGGGGAGACAGAGGGATAGTCGGTTAGAGCGGCCAGCCCAGGAACTCAGGGCCCACGTGGGGATACTACCCTGTGTTGCATGGGGTGCCCAGCTCGGTTTCGGCTCACTGCCGAGTGCACGGGGTTCTCACGGTTCGATATTGGCGCAATTGCGCATTGGGGAAAGCATAAGGGCATGAACAAACCGAAAACAAGTGCAGAAAACAAGTGCAAAAGGAAAGCCTAAGAACAGGACAAAACGAAACAAGAGAAATCTTGCCGTTCTCCTCCTCTCCCAGGCTTCTAATGGCAGTTTGTGATTTAGCTTTTCTGGATGCAAAGAAAATAAAATCGTAACGATGCTCGGGGGGTGAATCACATCAGGGATACTTCGGTTTGACTCCCAGTTTGTCTTTAATCAGACAACTAAAGATCTAGAAGGGCAAAGGTATGCGTTTGGAGTCCCCCAACAGGGCTTCCAGCTGGAGTTTGTGAGACTCCCCGACCTCTCAGTAACTGTGGCGACTGAAACAGGGGCCTCTATAGAGGCCCTGCAGGATCCGAGTCAGTCGGTAGCAATCAATTCTAGTCCTCCTCGGATGTTCCTGGGCCTTCTCTCTGCTCTTGGAGAAACCTATGGATGCTTTCCTAGATCAAGGAAGCCATTGGGTTCCTCTGGCTTTCGCCCAGCTAGACCCAGAGCTGGGTCTCCCCCGTGTGCCTGCCTTCTGCGAGCAGGCCAGACACCCTCCCCAATTCTAAGACTTCTTGTGTACAGCCACCTTCGGAAGCCTTCTCTGCTCCCCAGCGTCTTCGTTCGTTCCATATTTTCTAAGATTTCCCAGAAGAGAATTTCTGCCTGTGCTTGCCTGGAAATTGTGCTGGAAAAACAAAGCCAAATCGCATCTCAAAACCACGGCCCTGTTCCCAGACTTCTCTTTTCTGACACAAAGAAGAGGCCCGGGAAGGCAGGGTGGGCTAGCAAGGCCCAGGACCCGCGGACTAAACCTTCTATTTAACAGTTCTCACTGTCTCAAAAAACCGTAAGTCCAAAAGAGAGTTTTAACCCTCGGATGCGGAGAATTGTTCTACTGCAAATTGTTAGATAGCTTAACTTGGTAATAGATCCAAGAGCAAGGCCCCAACCTACTGGGGCTCTGTAGGCCGAAAACACTCTTTTAAAGTAAGTCTCTCTCACACACTTTTTCCCCCTAATCTTCCGCGTTTCCTCTAAACTTGGCTGAGGGACGAGAAGATACTGGACAACTTGGAATCTTATACTCCAAACTCCCTGCGCCCAGCCTTTAGCCCAGATGCGCTCCTGTCTGGCCTGGCTTTCTTGGCTCCGGGGGTTGGGCATAGAAGCGACTTCAGAGGAGAAGGGCTTGGGGTTCTCCTACCTTTCTTATCCACTCGAGGGTCCTTGGCGGGGTCAGGGTCGCCGTAGGCACGAGGATAAAAAGTGGGGGCGGCTGGGAAGGCAGGAGCGCACTTAGGGGGCGAAGGCGCGGGGCCCAGCTCCGCGCGCAGCTCTGCCAGGCCGGGCGCTGCCGCCTCGGGCCCGGAGTAGGCCTCGGGCTTGAAGGCGGCCAGCATGCAGGAGGCGGGCGCCAGGGTGGCCTCGAGGCGCGCAGACAGGTCTCCAGCGGCCAGGCTGCGCTGCTGCTGCTCCAGGTTCAGGATGTCTTTGACTGAGAAGGGCGTGGGTGTGAGCGCAGGGCTGGGGAACATGGTGGCGGCGCTGGTCTCACAGCGCCAGGTGGGCGGTAGAGAGTGGCGCTGCCCACCCCCAGGGACAGCCTCCCCGCATGGTGCCCGCCGCCCGCCCGCGCATCCGTCTCTCTACCCTGGATGTGGCGGGTCAGCAGGTATCGCGGAGCACCAGGGGCAGAAGAGGCGGGAGCAGAACAGAGCAGGGGGACTCAGCCTGCCATTGGGCCAGGGGCCTCGATGACAGGAGCGACGGGCAGTTCTGCGTCACCTAATATAGACATAGGGTTGGGGGAAAAAATCCTACCCAGCTTTTTTAAAGGAGCCGTGACACATTTGGGAGAGTCTCCAGCCCCTGCAGGAGATTGCTCCTAGTTTGCCTGAAAACCCCACGGAGATTCATTCAAAATACCTGACTCTTTTGAGCTGAGTCTAAGCACAGAGTTGTGGTGGGTCGGGGGTTTGAATAAATATTCCTCTCACCCATCACTGAGTGGGCTAGTGAAGATGGGGCGGGCAGGAGAAGGGGGTTATTTACAGGGATCAAGACTGGCACTAAAATACGGATTGCTGAAGTCTGGCATAGGAAGACAAGCTCAAGGGGCACAATTGTTCTGGGCTGATAACAGACCAATTTAGGAATTTGGGGGTTGGGGATATATAATTTGACCTCCACCCAGGATTCCAGGCAGGCCCTAAGGTATTCTCAGCAAGTCAAACTGAACTGAAAGGCGAAGTGGCTAATTGTGAGGTGGGAGTGGCCACCTGAAGTAGACTACGTTGTGTAAGCGCCTCTCCTGGGAGAGCCATTCATGAGGAAATTGACTCTTTAGTGAGGAAGCCAACCCAGGTTCTGCTCAGCCTCCCTGAGAGCTGTCTGTCCCTTCTCCTGCAGCCCAAGCTGCTTCATTTCTTCCCATTCCTCCTGGGCCACCAACAAGATCCCAGGCCTTTTCTAGCTCCAATCCCCTGGGGGCTTACCAAGGCAGGAAACAGAGCAAGGCAGGTGCAGGGGCATTTTCAGCCCCATGGTTCTTCTGTCTGAAAACAGTCAGGGCTTAAGGAGTCCAGGTTTTGTTCTAAGAGAACTGCTTGGATCTAAGCAACACTTGGCCTTCTTAGACCCCTGCATACAGCAGACTGGAGCGTTATCCAGCTATAATCTCAGAAAGAGAAGGCACAAGGCCTCCAGGCAAATGCTACCCCATCAAAGGTACAGTAAGGCTGGACACTGTAAGAACTTGGGCAGGGAATGCAAAGGATTATGGAGGGCTACTTGGCCACCCCTGAGGAGGCTCTTGGAATAGAAAAAAATGGGGGCTGTAGGGTCAAAGGTTAGCTAAACAAGCCACTCCCAACTCATGGGCCCAAAGCCCAGAGGGGTAAAAGTGGGTCAGTGCAGAATGTTAACTGTCCATCCCAGCAGAACAGTGGACCTTTGGAGAATGCTGGCACCATCTGGGACATCCTGAAGCCATTATAGACCCTTCCCACCTTTCATCAAACCCAAACTCCCAAGGCCTTGGGGCTTCAACTGAGGGAGCAGGAGGGCCCAGCTCCACACAGACTATAAAGCCTGCTGCCCAGGAAACCCAGTTCAGGGCTCCAGCCATCAGCGCCAGACTGAGTAGCCATCATGAGATCTTAACCCAAGGACCACAAAGCTTTTTCTGAAACTACTAGTTCCAACTGCAGAGGAAGCCTTTCCAATGACAGGGGCGTGGGGGGGGGTGCTCAAAAACTGTAGATCTCTGCCCCTCCATTTCTTCACAGTCAGTCTTCAACTTTGCGGCTTTTTTGTTTTTGTTTTCTCTTGCTGCGGCTTTTGGTCACTTTACAATTACTGCTCTGAGCAACCTAGTTGGGGACTCTCCTTGCTTTTGAAGATTGGTTTCTGTGGGTTGGATGGGATGCCTATCACCCAGGCGGTGACGTCTGGCAAACGAGCCACATCCGATTCAATTAAATGTCTTGCTGAAAACAGCTTCGGGCGAGGGTCCTGGGAGCCCTGTTAAGTGAATCGGCTGGCCCAGTGGATCGCGATGACAGTTTGAAAGATTAGTGTGAGGCGACGCCTGAAATATTACCGTTTAATGGGGCGGGGGTACACATCGGGGCTGCATCCGGGATCCTTATTTTAAGTTTTTTTTTTAAGATAGTTCTGAAGAAGGGGGCATTTCCTTTGCAAATCAAGATGGTGAGGATTTGTCACCTATTTTCGGATATAAGGGCTCCAGAGCTGACAGATCTGTGGGTCAGGTGTCAAGAAAAAGGAAGAAAACTCTTCTAATTTGAACAAAATCAGTGACTTTCCCACCCCCTACAACCTTGGTGAAAAGGCCCTGGCCTTTCTCTTTGGAGAGGAAGCGGGACAGAGTGAGATAAATAGACAAAATAGAATTGGGGTGACCCGTGAGAGTTTCCTCAGAGAGCTGTCCAGACCACTTTCCAACTTGGCTTCAGTTCTGGCTGTCTTCAAGCCAGTACCAAAGGAATATATGATATATATGATATATATATATCAGAAGTTACAGTGGTTGGGAAGGGGCACATCTTTCTTTCCAAGGGCGGCTGGCTCAACCTGGTCGCTAAGAAGCACTTGGCCAAACACACAACTTCAGCGAGAGGAACCGAGACAAAGGCGCCAGGGGGAGACAGCGAAAATCTGCTGGGCTATTTCTTTGCCTTTTAAAGACTGGTGCTTTAGGATTAGTCAAATTCCGGGGTAGCTCCAGCGCATTCTGCGTAAATAAATTATTATTGATTGAAAAGCGATCGGCGCGGCCCGAGCTGCTTCCCCCTCCACCCGCAATCAGCAGCGCCGGCCGCGAAAGGTATATATGATTAATTGAAAGATAAGCTGCAACTATCACCCGGAATGTCATTAATGCGCCGGGGAGACGTCCATTGGAGACAGGCGGCGTTATCCGTAGCTTTATCTTCAACAACGCCTCGCTCTCTTGGCCCGCGCGGGGGAAACAGATGGGGGTTTCTGTCTGGGACGCTCGCCCCGTGTTTATATTTTGGGAAGAATCGCAACTCTAGGGAGTCCCCGGCGGGCCCCCTGATAAATGAACATTAGCACTTTTTCGGACTACTGTATCAACAAAGGGGCCGCGGCGCGGCAATAATTGGCGAGAAAGCAAACAGAGGGCCGAGAGCGCGACTCTGCTCTTCGTCCGGCTGATGGATGAGCAGCGCGGCCGTCTCCCGGCCTGGCCCGGGCTTCCTTCCCGCCGGTCGCGCAGGGCCGCTCGGCTCTGCATCGAGGGACGCCCCTAGCTGCAGGTACCCAGCCCTCCCCGCCTCAGTAGCCAGTGCTCTCAGAAGGAGGTACGCCTTGGGTCCTCTTACTAGACCACTTGGCTAAAGAATGAGGTCACTGGAGGGAGTGACTTGCTCAAGGCTACCCAAATTGGAAGCGACAATGGTCATTCCTTAGCTGACCTAGAGCTGGGGGTATTTTCTTGTTTGTCAATGGCAAGGAAGCAAGTCGCCGGTCACAAAGAGGACCTGGAAGTCCCCCCACACTGTCATACTGAGGGAGAATGCACATAGTTGAGAGAGAGAGAGAGAAAGAGAGAGAGAGAGAGAGAGAGAGAGAGAGAGAGAGAGAGAGAGAGAGAGAGAGAGAGAGGTATAACTACTTCCTTCCTCCCTCTCCTTTTTTGTAAGGCTTTATTGAGATATAATTCACTCACTATACACCACAATCGATTTGAGAACATTTTCATCACCCGCTAAAGAAACCTTCAGTCATCAGCCTCCCTCCTCCCCCTCTCAGCCCCAGTCACCACTAATCTACTTTCCCCCTTTATGGATTTTCCTTTCCTGAGTGGTTCATACAAACAAAATCATATAATATGTGACCTTTTCTGTCTGGTATCTCTCATTTGGCAAAATGTTTTCTAGGTTACTTCACACTAGACATTTATCGGCACTTTATTTCTTTTAGCAACTAAATAATATTCAGTTGCATGGATATGCTAATTTTGTTTACTAGTTCATTAGTTGATTGACATTGGGGTGTTTTCACCTTTTGCTGTTCTCCAGCCCACTTCTCCTACCTTCGCAGACGGGAAACCTTTTCAGTTCTGTCCTTCCCCAGTGGGGACTGAGTTTCCTGTAATATTCTGTTTTTGCCATAGCCCAATTCTTGAGTTTAAAAAAAAAAAGTTTCCAGATTTTCATTTCCTGTTGCGCTCACAGTGTCCATGGACAGTCTTGCTGTCTAGGTCTTGAGGTAGAGCCCTGGGATTACTAACTGCATATAGTCAAGATCCTGATTGCTAGTCTGGTTTTTGGCTTCCATTGCCAAAGGTACAAGTCTGTAGGCCAGCTGAGCCAGGCGGAGAGCAGCCTTCCATGTGCTGTTTCAGGCCAGTGTGTGCAAAGTTATTCCAGTGATAGGAAGAATCGAAAGTCATAGAAGTGAGGCACAGTCCACCCGGTAAAGGACTGTGTGTCTGTCTAGAAGAAATCAGAACGCCTACCTACCTCCAAATGACTTCAGAGTCAACTCCCTTTGTTGGGTATTTGGCCTGATTTTTCCCCACCCTTTCACCCACACTGACCAGGTGGGTAAAAGTGCTTTCTGAGCAAGCCTGACCTGAGTGTGATTCTCAGAAACCCATGGTGTCACCTGATCTCCACAAGTACACCTGAATTCACAAACAACATACACATGATTTTTTCTAAGTGTTCTCATGATAAGGATGATAATTTGGAATGTTTGCTTATTTTTGAGGGTGAATGAGGAGGCTAAAATATTGAGAAACCATACAAGATTCCATTAAAAACATTGCCAAATGTACCTCAAATAGAACCAAAGGAAAAAAAAAATCCAGAGAGAAAAATGCTAGAAATACATGACAAAATTATGAGTTAATAATATACACAGAAAGAGTTCTGGTAGAGCAATAAGAAAATTACTTAACAAAGCAATTGAAAGCTTGACCAAGAATAATAGTACCTTGATGGAAAAAAAAGGAAGTAAATAAAAAGAAAAAGAAGTTAAGAAATGTTAACTCAGAGAGAGAAATACTTTAGATGTCAAACTGACAAATGTAAAAAAATTGGCATCCCTGACTTCCCAACAAATGATGAAGTTGAGAAAAACAGAAAAAATAGGCACATTGATTTGTACTGTGGACATAGTTAAATGGAAGAGGGCTTGCCAAGCTTGAAACCCCAAGGCCTGAGTTTGATACCCAGGTTTGATGGTCTCTGCCTAATGACCTTTCAGTGAAGAGTAACTTGAAAACCCTCTTTGGAGCAGTCTGGTTCTGTCAACATGTAAAATGCACAAGCCATTTGATGGAACGTTTTCACTTCCAGTATCTGTTTGCAGATACACACATGTATGCAAATAAAATAGTTTTTTAAGAATGAAAACATTTAAAAAACAACTCAGGATATTTATCTTGGGGACTGGTTAAAAATCATGTTATCCCAATAGAACTGCAGACATAAGAGAGAAAGAGTTCCATTTATATTTGTCAGTATGGGTACATTTTGTGATCCATCATATATCCAAACAAGATATGGGCAGGCTCCTTCCTTTCCAGCGCACTGTGTATGCAGGCAAACCCTCTACCACTGAGCTACACTGATATTTGGGTTTTATTTATTTATTTATTTAATGTTTATGTGTGTTGTGTGTGTGTGTGTGTGGGGGTGTCAGAGGACATCTTGCTGCAGTTAGCTCTCTCCTTGCTTTCATGAACTCAGATCCTCAGGCATGTAAGCAACCACCCTTTACCAACCAAGACCAATCACTAGCCAATTTTGGAGATTACACCATTACACAATGGTGTGCTTCGCCATTACTGCCCATTTTCGTTGCTGTTTGGTGTTCTGTAGCCAAACCTGACCTCAAACTCAGAGCAGTCCTCTAACCCCAGCCTCCTAGATGCCAGGATAATGGGTGTGAGCCACTACACCTGTGCTGTACTTTATGGATTTTTTTTTAAATTAAGGATTAACAAAATGTTAAAGGAAGCTTAGAAGGAAGGAAGGGGGGGTGGACAAGGATCAAGAATTAAACTTCACACTGTACTATAGTAATTCCAGGACAGCAGGATTTTGTTTGTGCTTTTATTTATTTTTAATTAATTAATTAATTTTGTTTTTCGAGACAGGGTTTCTCTGTGGCTTTGGAGTTGTTTGCACTTTTAGAGCTGTGGAAATAGCTGGACCAGAATCCTAGGAGGCACCTGTTAAAAATGTAAATTTATGTGATTTTTCTCCTCCTTCTAGAATTTTTAAAATCAAAGTTGAGTGCAGTTTGTGGCAGAGAGCCCAAGTGGCTCTCCAGGTAACTCTTCAAGGTGAATCAGAAAGGATTCCAAAGGGTGTGTGTGTGTGTGTGTGTGTGTGTGTGTGTGTGTGTGTGTATGTGTGTGTGTGTGTGTGTGCGCGCGCGCACACGCGCGCCCGCGCTCGTAAACTTTGTCCAGCAGGATCTGATCATGGCAAAGCTGCCCTTTAGCTTTTCACTGAAGTGGGCTTTGCCCACCCAAGAGCCCACCTGAAGGCATAAAAGACAATTCCCAACATCTGTCAGTGCACCTAAGGGTGCTGTGGTGACCTTCAACAACTGAGTTTGAAGGAGGCTGGCCAAAAGGGTGTGGTCACCTACCCCTTCCCCCACACCCTGGGACTGCTCCCAGCAGGAAGGGGCCTTTGGAAGCTTCTAATTCAGGCCTATTTGTCCTTCCTTCCTTGTGTGAGTGGGTGGAGAGCTCTTGGCACCTGATGAGCCACAACTAAATCTATAGAGTCTTAATATCAAGATTGAGTTGACTTTTCCCTATCTTGGGGTACAGGAAGCAGTAAGTAGAAATGTATCATACATGGTCCCCTTATTTATGGTGGGGACTTTTGTGACCATCGGGCCTAGATTCTTCTACCTATCATTGTTCTTCAGTCATCGCTGGACTTTGGACCTCTTGAACTCATAGGGACACCACTTTCAGATTCCTCTTTCTCACTTGGAAGGTTTCTAGGTAGAAACATACCACCCCAGCCTTCCCCAGAATGGCCACCAGCTCCCTCTTTGCCTTTGCCTAGAGAGGGATTGAGCTGTGGCTCGCAGGAGCCGGGACACAGCGCTGCAAGCCTTCTACCGCTCAGCCCCACTGCCCTAGGCTTCTAGAAGAGATATGCTTACCACACAGAATCAGAAAAATCATGGGTCCTCCTTTTTCCTTAGGGTTAAACATATGAGTAAAACAACAACAACAAAAAACAAACATAAAAAACCAAGGCTGAATGTTAACAATATCTCTCCACAGAATCTTGTGAACAATCTGGGCCACTTTCTATATCTGAAGAGGAAGAAGCCTGTGCCCTATCCTGCTGGTTTGGTTTCCTTAGCAATAGCCAGTGACTACTTTTATTTTAAAAGTAGGTACCACATCTACAATCCAAACAATAAATGTGGAAAGGGGGAGTTAAAATGGCAAGCCTCTCAACTCCCAGTTGCCTTACTCAAGGCTTTTTTACTTTTTTAAAGTACTCTTGTTTGTGTCCAGTGTTGGGGAGTGGACTCAGGGGCCTCATAAGCCGGCCAAGGGCGGACCACGATCCATTTAATTGAGACATAGTAAGTTTGGGATACAATCAACAGGGTCGCAAGTATTCTGCGTGAATCTGAGCAGGTGGGGAAGCTCATGGAAGGTCCGGAGTAATACAGAAAACACTGACATTTTAAAGAACACTTTTCCGTTAGTCGGTCCAGGGTCCATCACAGACTTGAAGCAACCCATCCACTGCAGATTTTATTTATTTGTATGCTTATGGGAAATGTGCCAAATTGTAGGATGTGCGTCTTTAGAAATTCTTTGGGCTCCTTTATATTTTTGCCGAGATCCAAAATTTGTTGTATTTCGCTATGCGCACTTCTCCCTCGCGATTTTGGCTGGGATGTTTCCAAAGCGAAATTTCTCTTTGGTCACTCACTTGCTGTGACTGACTTGATGGATCCGACTGGAGCTTCCCGACCTCTGCAGCGGTTTTCCTTATCTTATTTCTCTTTCCCTAAGCTCCAAGCTCTGGGAGTAATTGTAACAATGTTTTCCTCCTGCCATAACTGCTGCAAACAGTGACAGCATAAACAGCGCACAGTGGTGGAGGCTCGGCAGGTCCCTCAGATTCTGTCTCACGAGGTGATAATTTGAAAAATCAGGTGACATTGGAGTGGGACAACCTTCAAGACCCGGCATGGAGAAAACGGTGCTTTTTAGAACCCCCACGCTAGTGCATCGGCTGGAGCTCCGGAAGGCGTCTCTACAGACGCCTTCTCCTTAGCTGTTCAGATCAAGGGACTCGCAGCTGCAGGAAACGCGTGGGTTTTCACTCCTAGCGCCGCCGGCGAGCCCGGCCTCCAAGGGCGCCACGGGGCCTCGGGCCCCGGTTGGAGTCTTAAGAGTTGGTGCCTATGGTCAGAGTTCGTGCCGGATCGCTGCAGTTGAAACCCAGACTGCAACCCCCGAGCTTCCGCCTTCCTCGGGGACTGCTGGGGTCTCCGATGGGCGGGAATCAGGCTGTAAGTGGCCGTCACCGCACGTTCGGTGCTTCCTAGGATCTCCGCCTTTTCTCTTCTGCACCGTCCTTTCCTTTCAGATCGTGTCTTACAAACCCTTAAAGTGCTTAAAATACGCTGGTGTCTCGCAGAAAACGCCACTTTTTCCCACGCGGGCCGAGCGGACTGTGAACCGGTAGGTGGCTAAGTGTTTTACGGGAAAAGCCCTGACTGCGGACGGTTGGGTTCAATCAGTGTCTACCCAGAGCCTCCCCGGGCGGTCGGGGACTTCGGGACCATCGAACTCCCGGCTTCAGCAGCAACTGGACACCGGCAGAGAGAGCGCCGCAGAATTCTGCCCACGCGCGAATTGGCGAAAAGCGGGATGGAGACGGTAACCGAATGCAGTGTCACACGCCACGCTTTCAGGGTGCACTTGACGGCTGTAGACGTTCAAGCCCTTAAAAGGAGCATTTAAACTTGGGAAGAGTGCGAATGGAACGCAGAGGCACACCAGTTAGTGTGCACAACACGCGCAGGGTGTGCAGAGCTCACAGGGACAGTGAGGTGGCCCCGCTGCCCCTCGCTCCTGCCACTTCCACACTGGTGTGCCCGGCACCCAGAGTCTTTTTCCAACGGGTGTAAACGCATCTTTGCGATTCCAGAGTCGTACTTGCGGTCGCCTGTGCAAACCCTCTGCTGTGTGGCCTTGTATCTTTAGGTAGGGGACATCTTTTGTCTCTCGGCAAGAAGCTTTCCTCCAGGGAAGATAAAGTAATCGATAGGGTCTTTTAAATAGCTCCGAGTTTCCTGTCGGGCCAGGAGTATCAGCGCGCACACCAAATCTGCTCTGGTATGTCATCTTATCTCCCTTCCCCGCTGTTGTCCCCAAACTCTGCCTGTCAAGAGAGACGCCACCCGCATTAGGACCCAGACTGGGGCCCTTCCGCTTGGGGTCACGCGCTGCCCCCTCGGCTCCGGCTCCGCTCGGTTGTCCTTCGAGGTCCTAGAGGGTGGGGAGGAGATGCTGCGGGCCTGGTAAAGGTTCTGGGAAGTGAAGGAGGGTACTGCCGGTGCACTGTCACTCAGAAGGGGGCATCTGGTCCGTTTTCCAACCATGAACACAGGGAATCTGGCTGCTTGTCTGTGAAGGAAAATCAGGCTCACCCTTCGAAGGGGCCTCTGGACTTCAGAGAGTGCCAGCCTGGTCCAAGCTTCCGCTAACTCCCCCCAACTTCAGTTGGGGAGAGGACAGTTCCTGAGCCCCCTAAGATCAGGGGAACCTCAGAATCCCCTCTCCTTTGCTGCACTTCCAGTTAGTGGGTTGGGACGCTTTTTGACCTTAGTAAACAATAATAATAATAAAAAAAAACAAAAAACAGTCGTGGTGACAAGTGACCACCTTGACCAGTGACCACCGCTTGGCCAGTTTTTTTCTTAAGTCCTAGTGAGGCCAGGCCTCTGCAGCCTTTTGCCCTGTACCCTAGTGTTTCTAGGCTTCCTGATCAGATGATAGTCCCAAATCCTCCTTGGGTATGTGCTCTTCATTTTTCTTTTTCTATATTCAGCCAGCTGTATCTCCCTTTTTAAAAAAATAAAGAAAAATAAATTAGAAAAATACAGCCTTTCAAATGCTCTCTGTCCCTATCAGTACTGGTATCCACCAGCCGTTTCCATTGCAGGTATATATCCACCCTCCTTTATTTCAAATTGGTACCCGGGCTAGGGAACTACTGCAGGGGAAATCACTTCTTGGCTTCAATACAGGCTTGCTCCCTTCCAATTGCCCAGGATCATTCTGGATTACTCCAACTGCTGAGAGAGGACCACCCACTAAAACACAGCCTGAGGATAATCTAGGCCTTGGGAAAATTTGGCTTGTCATTTATCAGGGTTTATTTACCTAAGATAGCAGTTTCTGTAAGGAAACAAAGTAGGGGCAAACACCACTCTTCTCCCTCCTGCTAAGGCAGAGGCATTTCTGAATCTTCTTATTCTTTATGCTGGCCTTCTCCCTGTGGGCCTGACCATATTATTACCCCAGGCCCAGCTGAACTTGATTCTTAGGAATAGCAAAAGATTGGTGCAGGAGACAGCCGTGTTTTTCCATAGGGGTGGGCCCTGAGCCTTCTGTGCTGTTATGAAACCCTGCAGACTGCAACTTGAGCACCTCAAGTTGCTTTGGGACCCATGGCCTTTATCTCTGACCTCTAGTGTTATTCTGATGTATTGGTCCTTCCCTTCTGGACAGACCTGCAGACTGCCATTTCACTCAGCTAGTCAGGCAGAATGCGATGTTAGGTAGGGCTGGGTTTGAAGAAACGCTTACTTGAAAGGTGTCTTTCCTTCTAGCAAAATATGTGAAGTAGGAGATTGGATAGTGAAGGGAACCGCTCTCTTCCTGCTTGATGTATGTCACCTTCTAGGTCACTTAGACCTTTTCTTAAGGGGAACCTGTACTGCTTCTGTAGAGATAGGAGGAGAGGTAGGGTAGGTGACCCTGGGAAGAGGCTTAGTAACATCTTGGGAGATGGTAGGATAAGAAGTTGGCTGCTCCTCCCTGTGACCCACTTGTGTCCCCCCCCCCAACAAACCCAGGCCCAGCAGTTCTGCCTTCCTCTGCTCTCTGAACACAAAAGTATGGCTTCACAGCCCTCCTAGTCCTCAGGAACCCTTTTTTGATTCCAACACAGAAGTACCTAAAATTAAAAAAAAAATGAACTGACTCATGAATTTTTCCAAACTAAACACAGGTGATTAACATGTGATTCATTTGTTTTTCGACAAGAGTTTCTCTGTGTAACAGCCCAGGCTGTCTGTAACTCTCTCGTAGACCAGGCTGGCCCCAAACACACAGAGATCTGCCTGCCTCTGCAGGGATTCGAGGCTGCCTTTAATCTACCACCTCCTGGCTGGCTGATTTAAGAAACAGAACACCCCTTCCTCCTCAGGCAGACACAATTCTCTCTCTCTCTCTCTCTCTCTCTCTGGTACCTAGATTACTTTCTGGCCAGGTTGTAGCTGTCAACTTCCTCTTGCTCTTGTTGTATTAGTATATTTCAGACTGAACATCCCTGACAAAAATCCCAAATGCCTGCAGTCTGACACACTCCTGACATACTCCTGAGCTCATGTGTGCCAGTCAAACGGAAGGACAATAACATACAGCATAAAATAACTTTCAGGTTGTGTGTTTGTGAAGCAAATCCATTCTTTGCTGACATGAGTTTCTGACCCTGAGATGTCTCACTATTAACACGTACATAGACAAGTATCCCAAAATCTGAAGTAACCAAACCCTGTGTCACTCTGGTGGGAAGCACTGAAGAGGAGGGATGCTTCGTGTGCTGTGTCCATTCATGTTCTGCCAGGGTCTCTTGCAAGTTTCCAGTGTTTTGATTGTCACAAAACAGTGAGTGGTGCTTGTTCTGAGGACTCTAGCACCCTCCTTTCCGCACATGTTTCTATTGTGTAAACACCCGGGAGTAGCATTCCCGGGGCATAGCGGCATAGCGTATTCACAGATTCAGCTTGAGCTGATTCTCAACAGTTTTCAACACAGCTGAACGGAACTCTATTCATTCTGATAGCTGATGAGGCTTGTGGCTTCCCAACAGCCCAACAGATGCTATGGATTTTAAAGTTTAAGCCTTTTTATTTTTTTGTTTGTTTGTTTTTGGCAGGGGTGAGTTGATCTCGAATGACTAGAGAGAATCAAGGATATTTTTTTTCCAAAGGCTCGTTGGCTTTTTGAATAGATTTGTCAAAGTGCCTGTCTAAACCTTTCGTCTTTTATTCGAATTAGTGTGTTTTTATTTAATTCTTAAAATGGCTCATTTAGCTTTTTAAATCTGATACAGTAATTATAACAGCTGCATATATTATGTAATGCTTCCATACGTAGTAGTAGTTCATGGAATGCTTAAATCGAGTTCAAAGGTTTCTCAAATACCGTTTTTGCAGCTTTCTGACTTCTGTACTGTTATGCATAACCACCCCACTGTGACCTGGCACTTATCACAGCAGAGTTGCTTGCTCCCTGCCACCACCAGCTTCTCTTCACTGTCCCCTTGCCCTCTTTGTTGTTGTTTTATTTTTGTTTGTTTTG
Source organism: Cricetulus griseus (assembly GCF_003668045.3). Taxonomy (NCBI): domain Eukaryota; kingdom Metazoa; phylum Chordata; class Mammalia; order Rodentia; family Cricetidae; genus Cricetulus; species Cricetulus griseus. The sequence continues at coordinate 46,968,104 of NC_048600.1, read as the reverse complement.
GAAACAGGGCTTACTATATATTCAGACTGGCACAGAACTGGCATGTAGACCAGGCTTTCCTCAAACTTAAAGGCGTGCACCACCCCACCTGGCCTGGCTCCTGTTTGTTTGTTTGTTTGTTTGTTTGTTTTCTCAATAGCATCAGACACCCCAACCCTCCCCTTAAAAAACCTCTCTGGTCCAGTGACCATGCTTCTTCTGGCCTTGAAGTTGTGGCACTACTAGCCCATGTGCCTGAGGTGTCTGTGGCTGAGCTAGCTTCTTGGGCTCTGGACAATATGACCTGCAATCAAGGAAAGTCCTGAAGACAGAAGCCAGAGCTGTTTGCTCTCCTCATAGTAGCTAAAACATTCTTGTCTGTCTTAATGACCCATCAAATGGGACAGGGGATGCCATAGAACCATCTGCCAAATTTATTACATGTATGCTTCTTTTTGGTATACAACGATGGGTCAGATCCTACCAAGCAGTTTAAATGGGTTTTAAATCCCAAGGTTTTTGTTCTTGTGATTGGTAGTAAGGTCAGGATCTAAGGCCTCTCTGGCAACAGTCTACCTAGCCATGTTCTCTGGTCCTAAATCCCATGCATTTTTATTTTTTTTATTAAAATGTATTTATTTTGTGTGTACATGCTGTGGCTGTGCACATACAGAGGTCAGAAGATAAGTTTCAGGAATTTGTTCTCTCCCTTTGTGGGGCCCAGGAATCAAATTCAGGTGGTTAGGCTTAGCAGCAAGTGCCTTCACCCTCTGAAACTGAGCTGACTTAGCCATTTTCATGTTTTAAAAAAACCATGATGGCTGCAGTTCAGAAAAAAAAAAACAGAAAAACAACACCTTTCTCTTGGAATATGAATGCAATACAAACATGGATTAATACAGTCCTGCAATTTGGTAGTTCTTAAACACTTTTTTGGGGGGCAAATATTAGGTAAAAACAGCATATGATATTTCTAAACTATTATTATTATTATTATTATTATTATTATTATTATTATTGGAGACAGGGTTTCTCTGAGTATCCCTGGGTGTCCTCAAACTTGCTTTGTAGACCGGGCTTCTGCCTCTGCCTCTCAAGTGCTGGGATTTAAGGTATGCACCGATACACCTCGCTTATTTTGATGATTTTGTTTTATTATTTATTTATTTATTTGAGGCAGAGTTTCTCTGTGTATTCCTGGCTGTTGTGGAACCCACTCTATAGATCAGGCTGGCCTTGAACTCAGAGATCTGCTTGCTTCTGGGATTAAAGGTGTGCACCACCACTACCCGGATATTTTGATCATTTTTAAGTGTCTGTAACCCACTGATATTTTTATTTGCATCTTCTGTTAGGCTTGTCACTTCTTTTCTTACTGCTGTTTGAAGTCTGTTTTTCTACTAGCTAGTGACCCTTTGCTATTTTATTTTATGCTATTGTTATTACTTTATCATTTTCCTGTTTGTCTCATTAGAGATTTTATTTCGGTTTTAGGGTACTTTATAGTTTATAAAAGGGATATTCACACATGGTAGGGTTTTGGTTCCTAGTTAGCACTCACCATGGGCCATGGGGGAATGGAGACTGTGACTGTGGCTTTGCATGCAGTGGGGACTGCACAGGTTACCAGTCACACTTCTTTGGGCACCAGGGACCCATGCTAGGCGTCATTAGAGTCCAGCCTAATCTTGGTATTTCCATCCTAGACAGAAACAGGAGTGTCTTTTGATTCTCCAAGGTCAGAAAGAAACTTCTAGAAGGCAAACCAACCAGAGAAGAGTAAGGAAGGCTCCTGAAGTCAGGCTTAGGGAAGGGAGGAGGTCTGGGAAGACATTCAGGGGAACGATCTCTGGGAATGAAGGCTGAAGTGTCTTGTGGGAACTAAGGCTGTTTGTCCTTCCCGAACCTTGATGTTCTCATCTATAAATGATACAATAACCACACTTTCTCAAAAGACTATGAGCATTAACAGGGGAGCATTTTTGATAGCAGGGCTGTCCCTCATGGGAGAAAAGCTTGGAGGCTTGCAGCAGGATAACCGACTCCAGCTGATCTGTCTTTCTGCTTGGAATGCCTTCATTTGACTTCAGTGTTCGCATCTCTTTCCCATCTCCAGAGCTCCAAACAGCAAATCACCACAGAAAAGTGGTAGAGACCCTTTTGCATCCTTGTGCCCACCTCTTTTTAATGATTAATTTCATTTTTTAATTATGTGTGCGCATGAGTGTAGGGGGCCGCAGAAGAGGGTGTTAGATTCCCGAAGCTGAAGTTACAAGTGGTTATGAGCCTGGCTGGGAGTGCAGGGTACAGTATTTGCTCTAAACCACTGAGCCATCTCTCCACACCTTTCTTTAGAATTTCCAGAGTGGTGCCTGTGAGGACTTCGGGCTGAAATACTGCTGGAGATGTGGATGGGGAGCAGAGGAGGGATGCGGAGCTATTTTGTCTCCATAACACTGCTGAGTCCTTGGCATCAGAGGGTAGATACCCCTGCTGAGTCGACACAGTTCTGGGCAGGTTTCGGGTGCTTGGCTGTGACAGTGACTCAACAGGGAGGGTCTATTCTTCTGCAGGTTACACAGCAAAGGAGCCACAGTGTGTGCGGCTTGGCCTTAATCCCTGCCCCAGCCTCCTGGATAACCAGGCAGTGGAAGTGGGGGCAGAGAGAGAGAGAGAGAGAGAGAGGGAGAGAGAGAGAGAGAGAGAGAGAGAGAGAGAGAGAGAGAGATATCTCCTGATGTAGGCTTTGACTCATGCATCTTCCCACACTGCTCCTCTGTCTTTCCCAGGGCCTCAGGGAAGAGACAAATCAGGAGACATTGCTATTGTACCTGGGGCTCAGACCTGCCGGTAGGTACTGCAGTAGCAGTTGAGCTGTTTCTTGCTTTGTCCGCTTCAGCCTCTTGAGATTGGGTCCTCATGGGCGTCTCCTCCGGTTTCCCTGGTGCATGCCAGCCACCTTTCCTCAGCTCCCAGAGGATACTCATCCTGGAAAAGCAACTGGCAGAGAGAGGCACCAACAGAATTTTCACAATCTGGGCAGATCGTTAGGCGGTCCCAGACTCCCGGGCCTCGGGACCCTTATCATAGCTGATTTTCTCCTAGTTTGGCTCTCTCTTGGCTAGTAAAGGGCCGCCGGAAGGCCAGAGATGCTCAGACCCTTCTGAGGGTTGCTGGTTCTAGAGCACCTGAAGAAAGGGGGGGGGACTGGGGGGAGGGGGGAAAGGAGATGGAGAAGTGGAGGGATAGAAAGAAAGGGAGAGAGAAAATTGAGCGGGAGGAGAGGGTGGAGAGTAGGTGAGAAGAGGGACAAAGCGGGAACTTCTAGGGAGCCGAACTTTTTAAGTTTGGGGGAACTTCTCCCGAAGCCCCGGGTGAAGGAGGTTCCAAACAAAGCAAGCAAAGCCTTCCTCTCCGCCCCCACCTAGACTGACCCGAGGGGTGTCTGTGAAGGGGATTCTTAGAGGACCTTCACTCTTGAAGAATCCGTTGATCCTTTGCTGATCGGCTGAGGAAGTGAGTCTCCTGCTATTCTTGAACCTCACTTTACGTCAACAGGGGAGTAGAGAGCCCAAGGAGCCGGAGCCGATGGTGTACCACCATCCTCTTCTCTCCTCGGCACAGCGAACCTTCAGAGAGCGGGGTGGGGCTTGCCTGGGTCATGCCTGGCTGTGTTTAGAAGGATGAGTTTTGAGATCTGCTGCATAGCAGTGTGAATGTGGCTCAGTGTATAGCATTACATAATGTTTTTACACAACTCAGATATGTTATAATTAAGGAGTGATACATTAAAATTTCAAAATAAGTGTCAATCTCAAATGTCCCAATATAAGAGATCAGAGTTAGGCAAACAAGCGGGGATGTTAATTAGCTTAATCTAATCGTTCCTCAATGTACACACATATCAAAGCATCTCACGGTACCCTTGTACCCTATACATATATGTAATTATGATTTGCCAATTAAAATAATATGAATGGCCCTTGTCAATGGCTGGGAAAATTGCCATGATGTCCCAGATGACCACACAGGGTAGGTGTGAATGTTTCCTCCTAACTCTCTTACAATCCTAGAATGCCAAGGGGAGCAGTGGAGATGAAATAGTTATACATATGCAAACAAAACCTTTGCTGCTGAGAACATGCTCTTGGAGAAACTGTCTTGTTTCCTTTATTTTATGGTGATGCTGGGGATGGAGGTCTTGCCTTGAATAGGCTAAGGGAGTGCTCTGCCACCAAGCCACAGGGCACTGAGCCACAGGGCACCAGCCTAGATACTCCTTAAAATTGCAAATTGCACCTTTGGTGTATTGAAGAAGAAGAAGAAGAAGAAGAAGAAGAAGAAGAAGAAGAAGAAGAGAAGAAGAAGAAGAAGAAGAAGAAGAAGAAGAAGAAGAAGGAGGAGGAGGAGGAGGAGGAGGAGGAAGAAGAGGAGGAGGAGGAGGAGAAGGAGGAGGAGAAGGAGGAGGAAGAAGAGGAGGAGGAGCCCATGCAAGACCAAACATCTCACTTGAAAGGAAGAAGGTTCCACCTCAGCTCTGAAATGCTGGGATTAGAAGCCAACTGGGCAGCTCCACCAACCTGGACTTTCTCTGATCTGGGACCTAAATCTGGTTGAGGCCTGAGGAGGCACTGCCCTTGAGGATGAAGTGGCCAGGATTTCAGCATGGTTGCAGCACAGCGTCTCTCCTCTGTGTTAAGAGAAGCACAGAGTGGCACCCTAGCCCTCTCTAAGTTTTCACCGGCCAGGATGCTATTGTCTTCTAGGGGGCCATCAGGGCTTTGGAGAGTTTAGATTTCAAATTGTCTCTAGTTCTGTCAGGAGGACTGGCCAGAATCTAACTCTAGCCAGACCAACTGCACGAACAGGGCAGTCCTCAGTGCTGAAACAAAACCCTGGCCCTTTGCATCCCAGTTGTTTAAGAACCACCCAGAATTCTGGGTCATTGAAGATTCTTGTTCCCCCTTTCAGAAAGTAAGTGAGATGCAGGAGCCTGTGGTTTATAAAATCGTGGCAGGCCACTTCCCTGTACCAGGCTCTGATAAATCTTCAGCCTATGTATTCTGGGACACTAGCACTTTTGTTTCTCTGAGATTCCTCCTGGAGTCATCTAGGCCCACTTGTTTCTAGAAAGGAAAACCAGGTGACACTTGCTCCGAAGTTTGCTGTCTCCCTAGCAGTCCCAGGAAGTGGGGCTCAGGGCTGTGTAGTCAATGCTGAGTGCCTACAAACAAAATGAACCAAAGACAAAAAGTAAAAGCTTGGGGGTTGGAGGGATGACTCAGTCACTAGGGTGATTGCTGGGCAAGCAAGAGGACCTGTGCCCAGAACCCACACAAAAATGCCTGGCTGTGGTGGGCACAGCGGGGAAGGTCTAGTCAGGAGGATCCCTAGTGCTAGCTGGGTAGCCAGCCTAGCCTAATTGGTGGGCTTCGGGCCAAGGAGGAATGCTCTCTCAGCGGAGGGGACAGCATTTTTTTAAAGATGACAACAGAGGCAGTCATCTGACCTCCACACATATACATGATCATGCATATATACATATACACACATGCGTGAACATACATAGACACATCTATGAATAAAAGGGAAATGAGGTGCAGGAACTCATTGGATGAGAAAAATAAACAGACTTAGTCTCTTTTTTCTTTTTTCTTTTTAATAGGTAACATTTAATTTTATTTACTTATGTTGTATATGGACACCCGCATATGCGTACAGGTGTGGCACAGCTCACATGGGAAGGTCAGGAGTCAGTTCTTGCTCTCCATCCTGTTGAGGAAGGTTCTCTTCTCTTCTTCTTCTTCTTTTTTTTTATTTATTTATTACGTACAGTGTTCTGCCTGCATGTATGCCTGCAAGCCGGAAGAGGGCACCAGATTTCACTACAGATGGTTGTGAACCACCATGTGGTTGCTGGGAATTGAACTCAGGACCTTCGGAAGAGCAGGCAGTGCTCTTAACTGCTGAGCCATCTCTCCAGCCCCCTCTTTTTTCTTTTTTTAAGTTTTATTTCTTTTTTTCCCCTCAAGGTTTAGGTTTAAGTGCATTGATGTCTTGCCTATATGTATGTGTGAGGGTACCATATCCCCTGGAACTGGAGTTACAGACAATTGTGAGCTGCCATGTGGGTGCTGGGAATTAAACCCAGGTCCTCTAGAAGAGCAGGCAGTGCTCTTAACCACTGAGCCATTTTCTTAGCCTCCAGACTTAGTTTCTTAACTCAAATTTATGCTCCTTAACTTTGGACACTTAAGATTAATATTGTTTCCCCCCCTCTCTCTCCATCCATCCATCCATCCATCCATCCATCCATCCATCCATCCATCCTCTCTACCTTCCTTCCTTCCTTGGCTTTTCCAGATAAGGTTTCTTTGTAGCTCTGGCTGTCCTGGCACTCAATCTATAGACCAGGCTGGCCTTGACCTCAGAGGTCCACCTGCCTCTGCTGGGATTAAAGGAGTGCACCACTACTTCCAAGGTGAGATTTCTATGGTTTTAAAGTTACACAAGTCATGAATATATTACTTTTCCCTACACTCCCTCTCGCTCCCTGTCCTCCCACCCCCACACACACACTATGTAAGCCTGACTGCCTAGAACTCACTGAGTAGACCATCTGCTGATCTCTGTATCATGCCTAGTTGTGGTTTTCTGTGATAGATCACATTTGCAGTAAAGAGAGGTTTCTTGATGGTTGCTACATTTCTCCAGGAAAAGTGTTTCAAGCACACCTCAAGGTTTTTTAAAATTTAATTTATTTATATACTTTTTTAGGTACCAGTATTCTGTCTGCATGTATGCCTGCATGCCAGAAGAGGGCATTAGATCCTGTTATAGATGGTTGTGGGCCACCATGTGGTTGCTGGGAATTGAACTCAGGAACTCTGAAAGAGCAGCCACTAAGCTATCTCTCCAGCCCCCAAGTATTTTTTTATTTAAATTAAAAAATTTAAATAGTATGTGTCTCTTTTAAAAAAATATTTATTTTTATTTTATGTGCATTGGTGTTTTGCCTGCATGTATGTCTGTGTGAAGGTGTTGGGTCCCCTGGAACTTGAGTTACAGACAGTTGTGAACTGCCATGTGGGTGCTGGGAATTGAACCTGGGTCTCCTGAAAAAGCAGTCAGTGCTCTGAACTGCTGATCCGTCTCTCCAGCCCCCTACATTTTTAAATGGATGCATAGAATCCCATATCCATAAAGCATAATCTATTTAACTATTTTCGGTTGGTGGTTTTGGCTTGCTTCTATTGAAATTGAATAGGCATCATCATTCTTTGGCTTCAAACACATCCCTGGCCGGCTGGCTGCTGGGATCTCAGATTCTTTCCCAAAGGATTGGATTGATTGTTTTTATTTGGGGGGGGTGGGGTTTCTGAGGCAGGGTTTCTCTGTGGCTTTGAAGGCTGTCCTGGAACTAGCTCTTGTAGACCAAGCTGGTCTTGAATTCACAGGGATCTGCCTGCCTCTGCCTCCCGAGTGCTGGGATTAAAGGTGTGCACCACCACTGCCTGGCAGATTGATTGCTTATTTATTTATTTATTTATTTATTTATTTATTTGGTTTTTTTTGAGACAGGGTTTTTTCGTGTAGCCTTAGTTGTCCTGGAACTCACTTTGTAAACAGAGATGCGCTTGCCTCTGCCTCCCGAGTTCTGGGATTAAAGGTGTGTGGCACTACCACCCTGCTTTATTTTTAAATATTTACTTTGTAGTTTATTTGTGTGTGTGTGTGTGTGTGTGTGTGTGTGTGTGTGTGTGTGTGTCTGTGTGTGTCTGTGTCTGTGTCTGTGTGTAAACTGTGCATGTGTAGGTACCTGTGGAGGCCAGAAGATGGCATCAGATCCCCTCACATTGTAATTATAGGCAGTTGTGAGCCACCCAACTTGGGTGCTGGGAACCAGTGTCCTCTGCAAGAGTAGTATGAACTCTTAACCTATGAGCCACATCTCTACCCCCTATTTATTTATTTAGCTGTATAGGGGATTGAATCCACTGCCTTCCACCTCTACCACCCAGCATCATTCCCATCCCTTTAGATGACTATCATGAGGATGAGATGTTTGTGAGTGAAGGGCAGGTTGCCAGTGACAATTCTGGGACAGCTGGGAGTGTCCTGTGCAAACTTAGATGCATCAGAGCCATAGAGTGTCTCAGTGTGCATTCATGAGGTGAGGACTGGATGTCAGGTCAAGCAAGACTTTGTTTCAGAAACATGCCAGGTTCTGGGCTCCAGGTCCACACTTTGTGCCCACCCCTGCTGCTGGCAGAGGCTTGCAGAGGCTGATTCTGTTCTTGACCATTCATTGCTATCTCATGGACAGTCTGAGTTGCTGTGACCTAGGGTGAGAGACCCCAGATCCTGTTACGGGTTCTCTAGGAAGCCTCCATTCTCGGCCTCCCCCCTTCCTGTGACTAATTTCTGAAATCCCTGTGACTGAGAAGGTAGAGGATGAAGTTTCCCACTCCTGGAGGGCTCTGGGTGCCAGACTGGGGCGGGGGGGGGCCCGGTGATGGTGGGTGACAGCTAGGACTCTTGTGTGGTCACATGCAATCCCTCAAGAGCAGAAGCAGGAGGAGCCTTCAGACTGGGTGGCAGCAGCTGTGGGGTACTGGGATAACCTCACTGATGGCTGGGTAGATAGGATGCTCTTGTGTTAGGCGATTCCAGAAAGCAACATGCTTCCCTGTGAAAAGGCCATGGTCATTGTCTTAGGGAATCTTCCGGTCCTGGCTCTGACAGTTCTCAGCTGCCCCATAAATCTTCCATCAGTTCCATCCGGCCAAAAAGATGTCATCACCATTTTCTCCTAGCAACAAGGAATAAAAGGTCAGTAAGTCCTCCAGCCCCGCCCAAGACAAAGGAGACAAAGGGAAAGTTTTCACCAGGAGGTGCAGGGCTGTTCATGTAGAAACCATTTGTGCTTAGATGTTGGGGTAAATATGAGGGTGATGCCTGCATTAGGCACTTCGAGAGCCCTGGACTCCCCCACATTTAATAGACAGAACCTAAGAAACCAAAGTATGAAGAAATAACAGCCATCATCCAGTTCTCTCAGATCTGATTCTTAAGACAATAAAGTCTACACTGTAAATAATTATATGCAGCATCTAAATACATTAACCCAGAAATACTAAGTATAGGAGAGGCTCAGGACCCTCTGAACTCCTGCCGTCCTGTATTTAAACTCTGCCCAGTGTGTCTCAGCTAGGGCTTCCCTGACACTGGCTGCTGCTCACATATGCCTTCTTCTTGAGGAATCATCTGCATATGGTACAACCCTGTGGCCAATTGGTAGCTGATCTGCAGATGGGGACTATTTGACTATTTAAAGTTGCTGAGTCACAATGGTTGGTCTGTCTGTGTGGTTTGTCAGAAGTCAAATTCATCTTGCTTTCACAGAATGCACACACACAGGGTGAGTTGTCATTATCGAGTATGGAGCCTCTACGATACCCAGGGACAGACTAGGGTTTTCATGCTCCCTCATGGAGCACCAGCAAGGAGAGGATGACTCCACTGTGCAGGGTGTCCAGGGTGGAAGCTGTTTCAGTAATTTGTATAAACAACGATGATGATAGCAACAACATCAACTATAAAACCTAAACACACAAAGAAACCATCAAGGCAAGGCAGCTGGGGAAGGAGTGCCTTTTTCATACTCTTAAGTCTGAAGTGCAAGGCAGTCTAGAAGACAGGGCAGTCGTCCACAGTGGTTCCGGCAAATCATACTTCTGGATTGTGGTATAAATGTACGTTCTGGGATGAGGATAAAAATGTCCCAATTGGGCTCTGCTAGTGCCACCCACTCCCTGCAAGCCAGAGTTCAGCATCCATGGAGTCAAACAATCTCAGGTTGAAAATATTTGGAAAAATTCTTGTCTGTGCTAAACTTGTACAGGATTTTTAAAAATCAAGACTGTCTAAACAATACAGTATGGCAGGTATTTACACAGCACTTGACCTACACTAAGCATTGGAGACC